>NW_016804139.1:524787-535053 GCF_001698545.2 Rhinopithecus bieti
AAAAAAAAAAAAAAAAAAAAAAAAAGGACAGATTCCTCAACCACACAGATTCACAGATTAAATACCCTGTCTAAAATTTTAAAGAACAAATCTATTAATCATAATATTGATAGTGGCTTTGAAAAAGTCCTTTCCTTTAAGACATGACCATTTAAAAAGGCATTTTTGTTAATAAAATTACTAGTTAACAGTAAACAATTTGTTGGAGAAGGAAATACAAATTTAAGTAGTATGTGACAAACAGGTAATAGGTAACCCTAGTTTCCTTCAAAAATACAAACAAATCACCACAAAGAAAATCTGCTTTTTATTCTAACACTTTATGTTTTTGTTATTGGCATAAAATTTTCATGATTTCCTAAAGGTATTCTTTAAAATACTTATAACTAAGAACCAGTAGTCATAAATATGGAAATAACATCCTCCTTTAGTCACACTTATTTCAGCATGTCCAAGGAAGAACAGGCTTTTTAAAAACTTTCAAACTCCCTGCCCACTTTGAGTAAAATTTATCTTAAAAGTTAGGTTAACGATGAATTCCTACTGAAATTCTTTTTATCTAGATAAATGCACAGAAGCAAGAAAATCATAAGCCAAATACATTTCTAAAAAATAAATCTTGGCCGGGCACAGTGGCTCACGCCTGTAATCCCAGCACTTTGGGAGGCCGAGGTGGGAGGATCATGAGGTCAGGAGATCGAAACCATCCTGGCTAACATGGTGAAACCTCGTCTCTACTAAAAATACAAAAAATTAGCCGGGCGTGGTGGTGGGCACCTGTAGTCCCAGCTACTTGGAAGGCTGAGGCAGGAGAATGGCATTAACCTGGGAGGTGGAGCTTGCAGTGAGCCGAGATAGCGCCACTGCACTCCAGCCTGGGCGACAGAGCGAGACTGTCTCAAAAAATAAATAAATAAATAAAATAAAACAAATAAATAAATCTTAAAGCTTTTTCTAGAATGCCTTTCCCATTAACCCTCTCTACCGTTGTTTAGCTGGCTGCTTACCATCCCTCAGGTTTATTTAAAGGTGATAAGAAGAAAGAAAATATTATGTGCAGTAAGTAAACATAGCTGCTACCATTTACTTAACCTTTACTATGTACCAAGTACTTGACATGAATTTCTTAGTTTTATCCTCACAACAACCTAAGAGGTAGTTTTTATCATTCTCATTTTATGGAAACTGGGGCTTAAAGAGTAAGGAACTTGGCCAGGCACAGTGGCTAACACTTGAAATCCCAGCATTTTGGGAGGCCAAGGCGAGAGGATTGCTTCAGCCCAGGAATTCAAGACCAGCCTAGGCAACATGGTGAAACTCTATCTCTACAAAAAAAAATTTAAAAATTAGCCAGGCTGGTAGTGTGCACCTGTGGTCCCAGCTACTCAGAAGGCTGAGGCAGGAAGATTATTTGAGCCCACGAGGTTGAGGCTGCAGAAAGCCCTGTTCACAACACTGTACTCCAGATGGGGCAACAGAGTAAGACCCTCTATTAAAAAAAAAAAAAGAGAGAGAAAGAGAAAGAGAGAGTGAATAAGGAACCTGCCCAAGGTCTCAGAGCAAACTAGCAGAGAGGCTGGGATCAGGTCTGATTTCAGACCTATGCTTTTACCCACTATTTTATAAGCCTTTCATGCAACCTCTTCCTGGAAACACCTCCCATCCCTCTAAACTGGGTTAGGCGTCCATCTATCCTCTAAGAGCTCCCTGAGCTTACCATCATCTCAACAGCTTTATATTACACTGAAATTACCTGTTTACTATAAGCTCCTGGAAGATGAAAAATCTGTGCTATAATAATATCCACAGCTAACAGCACAATGCCTAGCTCCTAGAGCTCAGGATGTATGTGCCCGATTGCCCTCTAAATAAAGCTTATCAGAGAAACTTACCTTAGGAGGGAGTCCTATCCTATGAAACTTTCTACCCACTTTTGGCACTTTTTCTAAAGCATACTTTTTGCCTCTTGATTTTGCACGGTCAATCGCATTATAGTTAAATGTCTCACTGACAAGCCAAACCACCTAGAAACATACAATATAGAAAAATGGTTGGAATTTGTATTATAGAATCTCTATTCATATACACCATGAAATTCACTCTAATGATGAAAATTAGCAAAGTGTAACCCTGTAATAAAGGCCCTAGATAATCTAAAACAGAAAAGTCAGGGAATTTTGCAAAGCCTTGTTACATGAATGGCACATATTTCCTTCTGAGAGTGGTATAAAGGCCTTTCAGAGGCCTAAAATTTGCCAGTGGTAAAAGTAACAGCATTAAAATGTAGACTTAGGAATAAACATTTTAAGAAAGAAGACTTCAAGTAAAAATTTAGAAAGGATGCCAAGTTAGCTGGGTGCAGTGGCTCACGCCTGTAATCCCAGCACTTTGGGGATCTGTGGCAGGTAGACTGCTTGAGCTCAGGAGTTTGAGACCAGCCTGGGCAACATGGAGAAATTCCATCTCTACGAAAAATACAAAAACTGGCTGGGTGTGGTGGTGCACGCCTGTATTACCAGCTACTCAGGAGGCGGAGGTGGGAGGATCACCTGAGCGCAGCAGGACGAGGCTGCAATGAGCCATGATTGCATCACTACACTCCAGCCTGGGCACGAGACCCTATCTCCAAAAAAAAAAAAAGAAAAGAAAGGATGTGGGTGCCAGGCACATGATGGTATGTGCCTGTAGTCCCAGCTACTCAGAAGGCTAAGGTGGGAGGATCACCTGAGCCCAGCAGGACGAGGCTACAGTGAGCCATGATAAACAGAAAAGATGTGGGTGCCAGGCACATGATGGTATGTGCCAGTAGTCCCAGCTACTCAGAAGGCTGAGGCAGGAGGACTGCGTGAGCACAGAAATTTAAGGCCAGTCTGTGCAACAGAGCAACACTCTGTCTCTTAAAAAAGAAAAGAAAAGAAAAGAAAAGAAAAGAAAAGAAAAGAAAAGAAAAGAAAAGAAAAACATTTTGTATAAAGGCTGAAAGGACAATAGTAGTCTTTGAGCGCATTGGCTATCTCTGCCTTCAACAGGATCTCTGGATCCCCTGATATTTTCCTGCCTTCTGAATGCTAGGTCTTTATCCTCTTTTTGTTAGCATTGTCAGATCTCACAGGGACAAGACACATTCCCTTCAATACTTTGTGGATCTACACCAGAATCAATTTACTAGTTACCAGTCACTCATGACTCTTGGACTACTACCAAAAAAGGGGCTCCACTTTAGGTTCTATCATTAGGAACAAATACTGAAATATTCAGATATAAGCAGGTTGTAAATTAAAAGTCCATGGTTAAAAATAAAGTCTGGCTTACCTTTGTTTTAGGTACGATGCCCAGATGAAGCTTGTTGTCCACAAAATAGGCACCCGCTTCGGAAAGGTACCCCTGATTAGGAATCAGGCAGCCTCGCCCAAAGCAGCAAGGGCAGCAGACCTTATGGACATATTTGGTCCATTTTGGATTGAGTTGACCATAAGGCTCTTCTGATTTGGGTTTAAACACACCAATAATTTTCTATAGCAAAAAGTAAAATCTTATTAGACTTTTATATATATATAGATAATCATCTATAAAATGTATTCTAATAAATTATTTTCTACTGCTTCCCACCAAAGATATAGGCACAAATCCTCAAACTATTAAGAGGATTTATAAACCTCAAATATTAAGATATTTAGTTCAAATCACATTTTCATATTCATTCTCATTCAACAATCTAAAATCAAGACCAATAGTTTTCAAACTGTGCTCTGACAAACCCTGGGAAGGTGAGGGCAAGGCTCTAAGACCTCATGCCACTTAACCAGATTAACTCTAATTTCACCTGTTTTATATTGCTGGCTTTCCAAGTTAAGAAAGAATTTCACTGGGCCAGGTGCAGTGGCTCACGCCTGTAATCCCAGCACTTTGGGAGGCTGAGGCAGGCGGATCACAAGGTCAGGAGATCGAGACCATCCTGGCTAACACTGTGTAACCCCCGTCTCTACTAAAAATAACAAAGAAATTAGCCGGGCGTGGTGGCGGGCGCCTGCAGTCCCAACTACTCAGGAAGCTGAGGCAGGAGAATGGCATGAATCCGGGAGGTGGAGCTTGCAGTGAGCGGAGATTGCGCCACTGCACTCCAGCCTGGGTGACAGAGCGAGACTCTGTTACAAAAAAGAAAAAAAAGAAAAAGAAAAAGAGTTTCACTGATTTTTAAATGTTTGAAAACCACCATTCTAGGTCAAACAATGTTATTATTCAATATCGATTACATATCCACATTACATGTTTGCTGTTTACTTTCCCCACATTAAAGTACATTGTAAGAAGCAGGGACTTGGTTTGTTAGGGCTGCATTTCCAGTATTCAGAACAGTACCTGATGCACAGTAGACATCCAAGTATTTGTTAAATTAATCCAATGACAAAAACCACCTCTAAAATACAAAGATGATAAGATCTAGTACACATCCATGCTGTCAGATTCTCCTACCCTAATTTTCCAGTTATTTTTTCAGGAACCAACTTAAAGTAAACTCTTGACCAGGCCTGGTGGTTCACACCTGTAATACCAGCACTTTGGGAGGTGAGCAGATCACTTGAGGTCAGGAGACAAGCTGGCCAACATGGGGAAATCCCATCTCTACTAAAAATACAAAACTTAGCTGGGCATGATGGCGTGCGCCTGTAATCCCAGCTACTCAGGAGGCTGAGGCAGGAGAATCACTTGAACCAGGGAGGTGGAGATTGCAGTGAGCCGAGATTGCGCCACTGCACTCCAGCCTGGGTGACAGAGCGAGAATCCATCTTAATAAATAAATTGATTAATTAAATAAAATAAACTCTCTCCTATTAAAAAATCTTTATTTGCTCATGAATGTCTAAAAGTCTCTATACTCTTATTGTTTGATACAATATATTCATATTCAATTTAGAAGCTTAATTATCCTTAGACAAGAACAAATCTTATTATAAGTATATAATTGCTTTATAATACAATAAATATAATGCAATACAGTCTGAGTCACTAGTAAAAAAGTCAGCAAGATCAAATTAAGAAATCAAGCTTAGAATAAAGATTGAGAGATTGACAGTACCTACAAATACATTTTAATCTCAAAAAAGGATTATGCTTTAAAATCATTTTAAAAATATAACTTCAATCTGCAAAAAAAAGTTAGGGGTGAAATTATAAATGTTATTCTCCCAGAGAAAAGAACTGCTCATTATGCATCATTCAGAAAGCTTTTAGAAAAAACAACGTATTTTTGAAAAATTCTAGACTAAGTGGAGCAAAGTGCCACATCAACTTCTCTTTTCTGCTCTAGAATCATCCTGTGGTTCATTTCACTTTCACATTCCAATACTTTCAAACTTCAGATTGCTGAGCCTCCTTCCCCTGGTAAAATGCCAGAAAAGGCATACACTACCTTTGAAAAAAAATCAAGTACTTTGGAAATGACATTAAACAAGTTTTGAAGGTTTAAACTTCCACTGTGTTTGGCTAACAAGGTTACAGACTTCCATAAGATAAGGACTTGTGAATATATATACGCAATAAGGCTACAGCGGAATATGGGTATTCAATAAATGCTTCAAACCAAGTATAAAATAACAAAATAGCAAACTGTGACTTGAAATGATTAGCTCTGTTTCTAAACACCAGAGTGCTTTAGTAAAAGCAAAAAACTGAGGCCGGGCACAGTGGCTCACACTTGTAATCCCAACACTTTGGGAGCCAAAGCTGAGGTCTGCTTGAGCCTAGGAGTTCAAGACCAGCCAGGACAATATAGGGAGACCCCTGTCTCTACAAATAATTACAAAAATTAGCCCAGTGTGGTGGCATACTCCTGTGGTCCCATTTACTCAGGAGGCTGAGATGGGAGGATTGCCTGAGCCCAGGAGGTCAAGGTTACAGTGAGGTTATGATTGCACCACCACACTCCAGTCTGGGTGAGAGAGGGGGACCCTGTCTCAAAAAACAAACAAAAACTGACCTTTATTTTGGAAAAGAGGTTACAATCAGACTTAAGAGGAAAATATCTTTAGAAACTCACAATGATTTCATATTTAAACTAGTATTTACCAAAGTTTCTATTACATATAATAGGTTTGTGAAATTCTCACCCTCTTAGGATCCTTCACAAAGTAACTTCCACTTGAACCTTGAGAGATCCTTTCCGGAAAAATTCCAACTTCTATTGCTTGCTCTGCTCTCAGTATAATATCTGCAAATTCTGGGTCATCCAAGAATGCATTCATCTCCGAAGTACCAGTAGTTACTGCATTAAGAAGAAATACCAGCTATGAGAATGCTCATGATATGGACCTGCAATATGGATTAGCTTGCTGGTATCAGGACATAAGGTACAGAAAAATGTAATCAAGATTTGTATAGACTGCTCCGATCCTCCTTCCTCTCCGCTGCCTAACAACCCCCACTTCTCTTCAATTTCCAAATAACATGGGGGCGGGGGCAGGTGCAGTGGCTCACGCCTGTAATCCCAGCACTTTGAGAGGCTGAGGCGAGTGGATCACTTGAGGTCAGGAGTCCAAGACCAGACTGGCCAACGTGGCCAAACCCCGTGTCTACTAAAAATACAAAAAATTAGCCAGGTATGGTGGTGGGCGCCTGTAATTCCAGCTACTCGGAAGGCTGAGGCAGGAGAATCCCTTGAATCTGGGAGGTGGAGGTTGCAGTGAGCAGAGACTGCACCACTGCACTCCAGCCTGGGCAACAAGAGTGAGACACTGTCCAATAAATAAATAAATAAATAAAAATAAATAATAATAACATGGGAGGAAGTTCACTGTTCATTAAAATAATACTAATACCTCTCATTTACTTGAACTTCTGTACTGCAATGATTTATCCTCCATCCTACTTCATCCTCTAGTTCCCCAATCATACCTCAGATCTTGTCAATACCAGTAACTGCAACCTCACCACACTTTCAATGTCAAGCACCTCCTGTCTTCCCAGTTCAGTCCCTCTGGCACTCCAAGTCCAAATATTCTTCTGCCCTACTAGAACCTACAAAGGACTGCTCCCCCACGTCACTGGAATTCTCTCCCTTCAAGTCCTTGCTTCCCGCCTCCTTGGCCAGCTTAAATTATGCTGGGTCTTCACAGAATCACTCTTTCTTCCTCCCCTCATCATGGTCACCTGCAAAACTCCCAGTCCCAGTAAAACCCAACAGTCTACCAACTCCATGCCTGCACCACGGCAGCGGAGTTAAAGAAATGCACACAAGCCAATTCCTCTCCTCAAATTCCCAACACCTCCTCTTCCATCCTCTCTCTCAGGAGAGGATCTAGCTTCCTATTTCATTAATAAGCAGCAATCACAAAATACCATGACCAGCCCCCAGCACTGCATTTATCTACCCGCTACTTAACTTTGGAATGGCCCAGGTTCCATTCACGGTCCTCTTCGTTACCAACACTGATGACTCCCAAATTTCTAATTCAAGTCTGGACTTCTGCCCTAAACTCGACTACTGTATTCAACATCTCCACTTGGATGCTTAATAGACATCTCAAACTTTACTACCCAAAACTTCATTCTTCACCTTTGCCACACCTCCCAAAGGCTTCATCCCTATGTTTCCCATATTGCAGTTGCTGGCACCTCCAAATCTTCCAGTTGCTTAGGCCAAAAACCTTATAATCATCCATGATCTCACGCTCTTACCCTCTACATCCAATCAGCAAGTTGTATTGGCTCTACCTTAAATAAATACCCCAAATCCAACCACCTCTTGCCATCTCCATTCCTTCCACATGATTCAGGTTACCATTGGCTCTCACCTCGATTATTCTAAGAGCATCCTAACCGGTCTCCCTCTCTCACCCATGCCCCCTCTATACCTAACAGTGGAGCTAGGAATCCTTTTTCTTTGTAACTTTTAAGTTCAGGGGTACAACTGCAGGTTACATAGGTAAACTTCTATCTTGAGGGTTTGTTGTACAGATTATTTCATCACCCAGATATTAAACTGGTAAGAAGAGATACTACACTTGATCTTAGCCAAAAGACCAAGAAGCAATCACCCGGGTATTAAGCTTAGTACCCATTAGTTATTGTTCCTGACTCTCTCCCTCCTCCTACCCTCCACCTTCCGAAAGGCCCTGGTATATGTTGTTCCCCTCTATGTGTCCATGTGTTCTCATCATTTAGCTCCCATTTATTAGTGAGAACATGTGATGTTTGGTTTTCTGTTCCTGTGTTAGTTCGCTGAGGATAATAGCCTCCTGCTCCATTCATGTCCTTGCAAAGGACATGATCTTGTTCTTTTTTATGGCTCTTAAAACATACATCATGTCACTCTTTTGGACCAACCAGCCCATTTATTTCCCATCTCACAATAACTCCAAGTCATTATGACCCCCAAGACCTTATCTAATCTCTAACCTCCACTTTATTTTTCTATTTAGCACTTACCATCTAATCTACTATGTATTTATTTTGGGTGCTCCAAGAAACCAGTGAACTCCAAGACAAGAGAAACTTCAAAACAAGGATTTATTTCACCACTGTATCCCCAGAACTTACAGAATTTATGATGTTCCTGGAACATAATAAGCACTTAATAAACACTTGCTGAATGACCTTGCCCTGACCACACCTAAGGGTTATTACTGGTCCTTTAAAATGCAGAGACTAAAAGTAGAGAACTAAAAATAAGAGAACTCATTGTATAACCTTTTTTATTTAGCACAGTTGAAGTATGTATGAAGTAAGTATGTATTAAGTATGTAAGTAACTTATCGAGTTTCCATCTCAAACAAATAAATCAAAATGAACTCTCTCTTGAGGATTAGAACTATAAACCTAAACCTGCCCATCTTTACCATATCTTACCACTAACCAGAATATTTTCTAGAACAAAATAGATGTTCACTGGCCAGGTGCAGTGGCTCACGCCTGTAATCCCAGCATGTTGGGAGACTGAGGCAGAAGGGTCACTTGTGTCCAGGAGTTCAAGACCAGCCTGGGCAACATAGTGAGACCCTATCTCTGTAAAAAATGAAAAATTAGCTGGGTACAGTGTAATTTACCTGTAGTCCCAGCTACTTAGGAGGCTAAGGTGGGAGGATCACTTGTGCCCAGAGTTCAAGGCAGCAGTGAGCCATGATCATGCCACTGCACTCAGCCTGAGTGTCAGAATAAGACTCTTGTCTCAAAAAAAAAAAAAAGGAAACTTGAGGTGTTCACAAATTTAGTGCATTGAACCCAGCCTCAGGGCTTTTGGCGCTATTCACCCTTCAGGTCTGGAATTGGATGCCACTTTCTCTAAGTCTTCCCTGGCCCTACATCTACGGCATGGCTCCATGCCTCAATGCACAGCTTTCCCCATCCAAGCACATATACACAGTCTGTTAGGGCTGTTCGTTTTGACTGTTTCCTCCATTAGGCTATAAAGCTGTGAGATGATAGGGCAGGTTAACAGGCATCTATCTAATACAGGTCACTATTGTTTCCCCAAAGCCTTGATTTCCACTGCACCCAGTAGGCACTCAGAATATTTGATGAATGATGCACATCTGCAATGGATGGAAAACAATGTACTTTATGCACTGGTTGAGAAATACTCTCCAACACACTGCCACTCACTGTCTTTCAAAAGCTCACTTATGGAAAATGGTCAAAACACATGGAACATCTACTCTGCTAAAATCTTCCTCTAAATTAAACAAGATTATCAGTATATTGAACCTAGATGAGGCAATATAAATAGCACCAATAGTTAAAAACTATTTCTGCTGAAATGGGCTTCAGGGAAGTTTTAAGAACTACCTCTATGAAATTAATCACTTTTATCACAGATATTCTTTAGCATACAGCATTCACCAAGAGACTGTGACAGGCTATCCTTTGTCCATTCTGTTTTGGTTCAAATAACCAGTTTATTTTAACTTTATAGACCTCGTGATTGTGTTTCTCTCAAGTTAGCTGATCAGTAATCTTAAAAATCAAATTTATGGGTTGCCTGCATTAAGCATCTGAGGTGCATCTTATGTACTCTTATTCCAGGCTCCATCTTCTCATCTTTCTTCCTTTTAAATGATTTTCTTATTCTATTCACATATTTATAAGCCACCATGAATCATTAAATGACTTACAAATTCATTTTCTTTTACTTTGACAGCTCCTTGTGAATTCTAACACTGTTTTCTAACTGTTAGGCTCTCTAACAGAAGCTAAGTGCGTCTGATTTGTATTAATTGGGACCTTGGAGAAGTCACTTCACTTCTTTGTGCTTTTTTTTTTTTTTTTTTTTTT
>NW_016804139.1:538424-613163 GCF_001698545.2 Rhinopithecus bieti
TTTTTTTTTTTTTTTTTTTGAGACAGGATCTTGTTCTGTAACCCAGGCTGGAGTACAGTGGTGGAATTATAGCTCACTGTACTCAGTGTAACCTGAAACTCATGGGCTCAAGCAATCCTCCTGCCTCAGTCTCCTGAGTAGCTTGGACTACAGGTGTGCATCAGAGAGGCCTCCCAAAGTGTTGGGATTACAGGCATAAGCTACCATGTCCAGCCTCTCTCTGTACTTTCTTAAAATGAGAACAAGGCCAGGCATGGTGGCTCACACCTATAATCTCAGTGCTCTGTGAGGCCGAGGCAGGTGGATCACCTGAGGTCAGGAGTGCGAGACCAGCCTGACCAACATGGTGAAACCCCGTTTTTACTAAAAATACAAAATTAGCCAGGCATGATGGCGCGTGCCTATAATCCCAGCTACTTGGGAGGGTGAGGCAGGAGAATCACTTGAACCCGGGAAGTGGAGGTTGCAGTGAGCCAAGATCATGCCATTACACTCCAGCCTGGGCAACAAGAGTGAAGCTCTGTCCCCCCACTGCCACCCACTGCCCCCCCCAAAAAAAAACAGTACTCACATCACAGGGTTGGTTATGAATTAACATATATGAAGCATATAGAAGTATGCCTAGCACATATTAACTGCTATGTAGGCATTAGCTATCATTACTACCCAATTCACTGATTAAAATAACTAGAACAAGGAATGCACTAATCCTTCCACTTTGACACTGATCCAACAACACTATGGTTTATGCTGTTTGTAGATTTTGTTAAATGCCTTGTTAAAGATAACAGACATATGACATTCTTCCACTGGTTAAAGTACATAAACCTCTTGCTTATATAAACAAGAGTTAAGCATCATAAATGATGTTCATATTAATCTAAAGGCAAGAATTTCTTGGAACTAGTGAGGTAGTTTCATGGAAATCAGATGGTAAAGGACAAATGAAGTTAATGGAGTCACTTAAAAAATAACTAAACTTAAAAATCGAGTTAAATTACTCAATCATGAACATTTCAGTCTTTAAAATTCTTTTAAAGTTTTCACAGAAACTATTTTAAAGTCCCACTAAAGGTAAAAACCTCCAAAATAACCAGAGACACAATTATTTTATAACACTTATGGACCCACGGCAAAATGGAAAAAGGGCAGAATATGAAAAAAAAACTAGGCTTTTTTCTGTTTTATCACTTCCTGGGTGATTTATCACTTCCTGGGTATCTGACTTCGGGCAAACCATTTACCTCTGAAGTCCTACGAGCTACCAGTCATTACCAGTTTATTAATTCTGAATCCTCATAACGAGAATAAGGGTGAATAACAACTAACTTGCTGTGCTGTTGTGAGAATAATTTTTTTTTTTTTTGAGACAAAGTCTCACTCTGTCGCCTAGGCTGGAGTGCAGTGGAGCCACCTCTGCTCACTGCAACCTCCACCTCTCAGATTCAGAAGCGATTCTCCTGCCTCAGCCTCCTGAGCAGCTGGAATTACAGGTGCCTGTCACCATGCCCGGCTAATTTTTGTATTTTTAGTAGAGGTGGGGTTTCACCATGTTGGCCAGGCTGGTCTCAAACTCCTGACCTCAAATGATCCACCCACCTAGGCCTTCCAAAGTGCAGGGATTACAGGCGTGAGCCATGGCACCTGGCAGAGAATAAAAAATTTTTATTTATTTATTTTTTGAGACAGAGCCAGGCCGGAGTGCAGTGGAGAATAAAATACTTTTTAAAAAAGATCTTAGCAAATTGTAAGCTGTGATATAGGTAAGATACTACCTTTAAAAAAGGTAGGAATTCTGAGGTAGAATCCATTTGCATTCTAACACTATACTCTATCCTCACTTTGACTTTTTATTGTTGTTGTTGATTTATTTTTAATAGAGATGGGGATCTCGCTATGCTGCCCAGGTGGGTCTTGAACTTCCAGCCTCAAGCTATTCTCCTGCCTAGATCTCCAAAAATGCTGGGATGGGATTACAGGACTGCCATCTCGTTGGCCTCTCGCTTTGATTTTTTTCTAGCCTTAATACTGTTTGTTTATAAAATACCTCACTTTCACAGAATAAGTGCATTTTGAAGGCTTTAGGCTCTTTTAAAAATCCAGGTACACAAGGTAGCTTACACAAGGTAAGGGGCGGAAAAAGGCAAGCTAGCTATTTTACAGATTAAATTCTAAGTAATATATGCCCAAATTGCCAATGTAGCTAGGCGAATGCAGGCCCGTTTGTGATCTGGTTCGAGCTTCACGTTATTTGGTTAAACGTCAATGCATCCATCAGCAAACATTATAACGGGAGCAGACTTTGGTTAAAGCTTAAACAATCAGACAAACGGCTCCCCTTGGGCTTCTCTGATTTATTTACTCTAGAATATGCCTGAATGTAACTTCCAGCTAGAACTTGAATGACCGATTCTATCCAAAATTCTTTAAACTGTAGAGGACACATTAGTGTACCACTAACAGTACATTTAAAATCTAACAACTCCAAAAAAACTAAGCACTGTTAAAGAAACTTCCATTTTCTGTGGTTTTTAAGCTGTCATGTGTGAAGCAATAAACCAACGGGGTGCACAACATCTCATTTAATCCATCCTCACAACCAGCAGGAAGGTGTTACCATCGCCTTTTTACAAACAAGTCTGTCTCACCTCTAGCTGAGAGTCTTACAAGTCTGCTATTCCCATCACATTAGTCTAACTCCACTCAACACGCCAGAAAAACTCACTTTATTAACAAATATCCAGGCCTGCACAGCATACCTAAATTTAACTAACGTTCAACATCGTTTCAATTGCCCTGTTTCACCTGAGGGTATCAGTTCACTTAATAGCGAAAAGAGGCTTTTCGTTTCGTTTTCTTACGTATTAGAAGTAAATCAAGAAAGAGAAACTAAACTGTAAAGAGGGCAGGAACAGACTTTCAACTGCTTTTTGCCCTTTGTGGCTAACGTCACAATAACAACATTTAATGGAAAAAGGTTTCGAAACGTGCCCCAGTGGCAACTGGATATTCTGGTTGTCCATCTCTCCTGTCATCCACTTCGCAAATTCACCACTCCGGGAACTTTCCTGAGAGTTCAAGGTTCTTAATTCAAAAGGCAAGTCCAAACTTGAGCAAGGACTGACGTCATTTTACAGTGTTAACCTCCCCAGTGTCGGATTCTAGAAGTTTAGACTCACTTTGCGGGGAGGTCTAAAGAATCGGTTTAATGACAGCCACTGGCCTTAGGAGAGCAAGTTCCCGGAGAAAGAGCGAGCAAGCGAGGTGCACGCGTTGCGGCTGCGGCTGGCCCCGGTCCGAACTCGGGAGCCGCTGCCCAGCGAGCGGGGAAAGCCCGTCCACCTCGGCTAGCGCGCGCGGGAGACAAGACAGAGGCGGGCGACAAGGGCAGCCGCCTGGAGGGGCACGGGGAGTGGGGCAGGGCCGGGTCGCACCTGAAACCTTGGGGCGGCTCCGGTCCAGGTCGGCGGGCGAACTCCGGGAGACCCCCACGTTCCCGGGCGGGAGCGGCAGCTCCTCGTCGCCGGCCGCGCCCTCCTCCCCGGCGGCGTCCAGCAGCCTCACGGCGCTGCCTGGGGCGCCTCTCCGCGGGTGGGCCCAGGCGATCCGCGGTAGCAGTGGCTCCCGCTCCCCATCCTCCTCCTCCTCCGGGCTCCCGCTGTCCGCGGACGCCAGCCGGTCGGGCTCGGAGGGATCCTCCATGGACTCCCTCTTCTCCCTCCGCGCTGAGACCAGATCAGAGCAGCCAGGTACCCGAGACTGGGGTCTGCATGGCGGGGAACGGGAGCAACCGGGTAGAACGGACGCCACCTCACCAGCTCACGAGCCCGCTTGGCGCCAGCCCAGCGGTTGCCCCGCCCCGCCCCGCCCCGTCGCGGGCCGCGCCCCACTTCGCGCCTCCGCCGGGCACCTCCCCCGCGCCTGCGCAGAAGGGCCGTGGAGCATGGCCGGCGGCGGCGGCGGCCGGGCGGCGGCGGCGGCGGCGGCGGCGGCGGCGGCGGCGGCGGCGGCGGCGGCGGCGGCGGGCGGCGCGGGGGGAGTGAACAGAGGGCGGGCTTTGGGGGGCAGGTGGGCGGGCCGCCACCTGCCTCCGTGAGTTGCGGAGAGAAGCAGAGCACAGCTCGCTTTACTCCCGGTGGAGGGCGGGAAGCTGAGTAGTTTCCAAAGAGGTTCCCTCATGCAACCAAAATCGGCCCCTCCGCGACAGAATTCTCTCTTAGAGTTTACCATAATCTATAACAATAGATTTAATTGTACTACATTTCTTTCCTCCACTGGACGTCCAGGAGGGTTTGTATGTTCTTTTTTTTCTTACTAATCTAGGTAGAAATTTATTAATTTTTAAATCTTTTCAAAATATCATGTTTTGGTTCCATTGATTTTCTGTTTTCTAGTCCATTGCCTTATTTTGCTCTTTATTCCTCACTTGAAGTTTGATTTCCTCTTCTTTTTCTAGTTGCTTAGAGTAGAAAATGATTGATTCTAAATCTATCTGCTTTTCCAATGCAAGGATTTAAGGCTATAAATTGCCCTCTAAGCACTGCTTTAGCTGCATTCTCCGTTTTTTGTTGTTGTTGTTGTTGTTGAGACGGTCTCGCTGTGTTATCCAGGCTGGAGTGCAGTGACACAATCATAGCTCACTGCAGCCTCAACCTCCTGAACTCAAGGGATCCTCCCACCTTTAAACTGTAGAAGACACAGTAGCTGGAACTGCAGGTGTGCATGATCATACCCTGTTAATTTTTAAATTTAAATTTTTTCTAGAGATGGGGTCTCAACTGTTGCCCAGATTGGTCTTGAGCTCCTGGTCTCAAGTAGTTGTCCTGCTTCAGCATCCCAAAATTCTGGGATTACAAGCATAAGCCACCTTGCCTGGCCTGCTACTGTGCTTTCATTTTCCTTCAGCAGAAAATAGTTTTTAACTTCCTTTATGATTTCCTCTTTGACCCTGTAAAGGAATATAAAATCTCAGAACCATCCCCACCCCAACTTGTTATGTCAGAGGGAGATTTAAGCCTGGAGACTGAAGTCACCCAACACTACAATCCTTTTCCCAAATGGATAGCTGTTATTTCCCATCATTGTATTAAAACTTTATACGTTAGCCAGACCCTCCTCAAAATGCAAAACAAGCCTTATGTATCTCAGTCTCAGGATGACTGTCCTCAACAAATTAATAATAGTGAATTCTTTACCGGCCATTAAACCTTTCAAGATGTATATCCTTCCATAAAACAAGGACATGTCAATTGTATAACTTTAAGTCTGCAACCTAAACCAAATGGGTACAATTAAAGTCTGTTAAATTTCACATGGATGATTTCAATTACAAGTTTATCTTCCCAGATGCAGAACAAGGATAAGATCAATCATTCCTTCACCTGAGATATCTGCATAATTAACTTCCTTTACTCCATTTTCTTTGAATGTTCACCTTAAGCATAGCATAGAGTTACTGGGCACTACTTAAAGTAAAATGTAACCATTTGCCTCACCACCTACAACCCTCTTCCTTGATGCCTTCTCCACTTTAAAGAAAGAATAGCTGAAATTACAGGTGCCTGCCACCATATCTGGCTAATTTTTGTATTTTTTAGTAGAGATGGGGTTTCACCACATTGGCCAGGCTGGTCTCGAACTCCTGACCTCAGGTGATCCACCCACCTTAGCCTCCCAAAGTGCTGGGATTACAGGTGTGAGGTACTGCACCCGGCCTGTACCTGCCTTTTAATTGGAGTTTTGGGTCCATTTACATTTAATGTAATAATGATGTAGTTGAATTTAGATCTATTATTTTGCAATTTGTGTCTTATTTGCTTTAACCTTTTCGGTTCCTCTGTTCCTCCTTTCCTGCTTTCATTTGGATTAATTCAATAATTCTGATTATTTCATTTTCATTCCATCATTGGCTTTCTGTTATACTTCTTTTTTTTTTTTTTTTTTTCGTTTTTTGAAATGGAGTTTCACTCTTGTAGCCCAGGTTGGAGTGCAGTGGCGAGATCTTGACTCACTGCAACCTCCACCTCCTGGGTTCAAGCTATTCTCCTTGCCTCAGCCTTCTGAGTAACTGGGACTACAGGCATGTGCCACCATGCCTGGCTAATTTTTGTATTTTTAGTAGAGACAGGGTTTCACCATGTTGGCCAAGATGTTCTTGATCTCCTGACCTTGTGATCCACCGGCCTTGGCCTCCCAAAGTTCTAGGATTATAAGCATAAGCCACCACACCCAGCCTCTATTATACTTCTTTACATTAATTTTCAGTGCTTACACTGGAGTTTTCAATATGCATCCTTAAAATATCTCAATGTACTAAGAGCCGATATTGTACTATTTGACATAAGCTGTAAGAACTTAGCAAAAGTGTCATCCCATTTATGCCCCATCCTTTATGTTATTGCTGTCATGCATACTAGACCTATATATTTAAATACAGTGAATAATTTTTGCCTTAATTGCTTTTTTAGAGAAATTACCCACATAGTTACAACTTCCAGTGTTCTTCCTTCCCTTTTGTAGTTCAGAGTTTCTATCTAGTATCATTTCCCTTTCCTCTGAAGAATTAAAAACAAATTCTTGTAATGCAGATTTGCTAGTTAATATGGCTTAGCTATGTCTCCACCCAAATCTCATCTTCAATTCCCACGTGTTGTGGGAGGTGGGAGGTGATTGAGTCATGGGGGCAAATCTTTCCAGTGCTGTTTTCATGATGGTGAGTCTCCTGAGATCTGATGGTTTGAAAAACAGGAGTTTCCCTGCACAAGCTCTCCTTGCCCGCTCCCATCCACATTAGATGTGACTTGCTCCTCTTTGCCTTCCACCATAATTGTGAGGCCTCCCCGGCCATGTGGAACTGTAAGTCCAATAAACCTCTTTCTTTTGTAAATTGCCCAGTCTCAGGTATGTCCTCATCTGCAGCATGAAAATGGACTAACACACTGGTGATAAATTTAAGTTTTAATTTATCAGAAATTGTCTTTATTTTACCATCATTTTCAAATACTACATCCTCTGGATGCAGACTTCTGGGTTGCTATTGCTATCCTTACCCATCTTAAGTTCAACTGTAAATATGTCATTCTATTGTCCTCTTGCCTTCATTGTTTTTGAATCATAACCCTTCACTTACACACCCAACTTGTACTATGTCATTTTCTCTAGCTGCCTTTAAAATTTTCTCTGGTTCTTTGGTTCTTTCATTTTCAGTAGTTTGACCATGATGTTTTTGGTATGATTTTCTTTACAAATATCTTGCTCAGGTTTTGCTTTACTTCTTGAATCTGTAGATTTATGTTTTCCACAAAATTTGGAGAAATGTCATTCTTTTTTTTTCTAGAAGCAGTTTATTACCTTAAAGCATTTAGCAAACCTAATATCTGACCTGCCTAATTTAGACCAAATGTCTTTATTTTACCAATAATCTTTAAAACTCTTGATTTCCCAAAGCTTACTAAAGTCACGCTGTTATAGGCCATTAGACGGCATGAGCAGGGCAGGAAAGGGCTCTTCTCCCACCCACCAAGAATGTTGGGTGATGGTTCAGCAATTATCACATTGCCTTTCTAAAAGTCATACATTGGCAGCTAGGGTCAGGGAGATGCCATTTCCTGATGGGCCACACCTATTGCACTAAAGTGTTAATTGAATGCAGATGCCAGGGAAATGCAACTTCCCAGGCATATGCATTAAGAGACAAAATGACAGAATATGACCTTCCCATAGCACTCCATGGGAAAAGGGAAGAAAGCCTTGGGTGAGCATGTGTACAACTTCCTAGACACACTGCACGTGCTCACCTCCCAAGGCTAGGGAGGGCACTGTGCATGCGGGCAGCCCACCCTAAGGAAAGAATCATGGGAAAAGAGCCAGCCTATAAAGTTCTAGGATCAAGGTTCAACACTGCACTTGACCTTCACATGCCCATGTGCCTGCTTGAGTCTCTTCCAAGCATACTTTCATTTCTTTCCTGTTCTAAAGCCTTTTTAAATAAGCTTCCACTCTGCTCTGAAACTTGCCTTGGTCTTTTTTTCTGCCTTATGCCCCTCAGTGGGATTATTTCTTCTGAGCAGGCAAGAATCGAGGTTGGCGCTGACTAGTGCAGATTCTCTGCTAGTAAGTTGGATACCTTCCACCAGGAACAACATCAACTAAAAGGCATTACAGTTTTTATTTTTCCGACAAAATACTTGATTTAAGCATTTGATATTTTCAAAACATTAATTAGAGCTCTTTCATATATAAACATTACACACATAACACACATGTAACTACACAGACAGACAGAAGATTCAGTAGTTGTAGGATTTTTCATTTGCCAGTTTTTAAGTTTCTTAATTGGATTACTGGTTTCATGGTAGAGGAACAGGGCTAGGAAAACATGCAGTTTCTAGAGCCTAATAAGCATGCACAGCTGGAAGGCAAAACAGATCCCCAAACTTCAGGGTCCCTTTTTCATACTAGATCCTGATCCTGGATCTCCAAAAAAGAAATGCTACGGAACAAGACAGTGCAGTAATTTTACCATGCATTTCATTGCAAAGCAACCCAAAGACAATCAGCCTATTCTGTGATCTCAGTCATTATTTCTTCAAATATTTCTTTTCTGCTCTATTCTCTTTTCCTTCTGAGATTTCTATTACATGGATGTTAGACTCTTTGATATTGTCTCAAAGGGCAGTGGAACTCTACCTATGTTTTCATTTTTCTCAATAATTGTTCTCTCTGTTCTTCAGGTTTGATAATTTGTCTTTATCTGTTTTAAATTCATCAATCTTTTGACTATTTCCAATAAGTTGTTAAGCCCACTCAGTTTGCTTGTTTTTTTTTTAATTTCAGACCTGTACTTTTCAGTTCTACAATTTCTATTTAGTTCCTTTTTAGAGCTTCTATTTCTCTGCTGAAATTTTCCATCTGTAACTCATTACAACATATATTTTAAAATCCTTGAAAAGATGTATATATATATATAACTTTTAAATGTCTTTGCTAATTCTTACATCTGGGTCCTCTTATAGTCAGTTTCTATTTACTGCTTTTTCTCTTGATTATGGGTCAAGCTTTCCTGTTTCTTTACATATCTGTTAATTTTTTGTTGTATACTGAATATTGTGGATGATATATTATAGAGCCTCTAAATTCTGTTATAGTCCTCTCACGAACGTTGATTTGTTCTAGAAGATAATTAACTTGGCTGGAGTCAAACTCCACCTGAAATTTCTGGTCATTTCTTTCAGCAATCCAACTGTTACTTTTTGCTGAGCTGCTTGAAGCCTCTACCATGCAGGAGTCAACCAAGGATTTGGGCAGAGTATCTCTGCATATTTTGGAGTTCTCTTCCTTTCTGACTTCTTTGTTTTCAAGACATCTGTCCTCCGTTTTAGCTGCTCTGACAGCCCCAGGGTCCATTCCCTAATTCCATTCCCTAACTTCTGAAGCCATTAAGACTGCAGCAGGCCGGGCGCGGTGGCTCGAACCTGTAATCCCAGCACTTTGGGAGGCTGAGACGGGTCGATCACGAGGTCAGGAGATCGAGACCATCCTAGCTAACACGGTGAAACCCCGTATCTACTAAAAAAAACACAAAAAACCAGCTGGGCGAGGTGGCGGGCGCCTGTAGTCCCAGCTACTCGGGAGGCTGAGGCAGGAGAATGGTGTAAACCCAGAAGGCGGAGCTTGCAGTGAGCTGAGATCTGGCCACTGCACTCCAGCCTGGGCGACAGAGCGAGACTCCATCTCAAAAAAAAAAAAAAAAAAAAAAAGACTGTAGCTTTCTAATTGAGTTCCAGCTGCCTTGCACAGTGAATATTCAGAAGTGCCCTTAGGTGAAAAGGTGTATAAACATAAATCTCACTCATTATATTTCCATTTTTTGAAGAGTAGCCTGACTTCCATTCCTATCTGCTTGCTTTTGATTGCTTTTCAATGTCTTCAAATAATTGTTTTTTGTACTTTGTGTTTTTGTATTTTGTCCATATCGTTTATCATTTTTGTACATAAGATTAGTTCAATATAGTTTTCTATGGTGTGTTTGATTGGAAATGCATTTTTAATGAAATGAATAATGCTGTATTTTCTCAGTAGTTCATCTGTTAGTAGAGCCATATTACTTATAGGTAGATGAGACAAGATTCATCATCAGTTCTATTTGTAGTTTTAGTTTTTACAAATGTAAACACCAAGAAAACCTATTCAGATTAATAGATGGATATGGGACACATTTTGTAATAGCAATGACACTCAAGTCTTAGAACTTTTTCCAAGAGATATGCTAAAAACATCAATCATATAATACTGTAGCATCAAACACCTTATGATTTATTATCAGACTCCTTATTTAGGTCTTCCAACATTTGAATTATCTACTTTCTCCATTTCTGGGGAGTACACCAAAAAGCATTTAAAAAGACTTACCAAGTTGTTAATAATTATACTGCAACTCTTTCATTTCAAGCCACCTTTTAACTTGGAGTTGAGAACATAGAAATATTAACATTTCTATAGATCTTTTGCCAATAAAATATTTTTTGTTAAAATGGTTTTATCTTGAGATTTAAGTTTATTTTTGTCAAGCCCTGGAACTGCTGATTTGGCTCATTCAATGTATGTAAAACATCTAACTTAAAAATTAATCAGGGCTGGGCGTGGTGACACATGACTATAATCCCAGCCCTTTGGGAGGCCAAGGCCAGAGGATTGCTGGAAGCCAGGAGTTTTAAAGACCAGCCTGGGCAACATAGTGAGACCCCATCTCTACAAAAAAACCCAAAATTTAAAAATTAGCTGGGCATGGTGTCACATACTTGTAGTCCTGGCTTATGGAGAGACTGAGGTAGGAGGCTTGAGCCCAGGAGTTGGAGGTTACAGTTAACTATGATCATGCCACTGCACTCCAGCCTGGGCAAGAGTGAAACCCTGTCTCTAGAAAAAAAAAAAAAGGTTAATTGGAAAAGCCAAGTTTCATTATCAAATCCATCAGCCAAAGAAGACTTTTTCCAATTCACATAAACATGTTAAAATGTATTATTGTATCAACATCTCGGTTTTAAATTCTAAGGATCTACCACCTTCAGTATGCCTTACTGATACTTTCTTCACTTGGTTCTCATGGGGTACTCTGCTAGGAGTGCAATCTTTGATAATAGTCAGGATTTAGAAGAGGCAAGCTCTTTAAATGAAACTTGTCATCACTTCTACAACCTTGTAATCACCTGATGGTTTCTTCCTGCCTACTGCACAGACAAAATCAATCCACTGAGACCACAGCCTTGCAGTAGAGAAAGAATTTAATTGACACAAGGTTGACCCATGTAGAAGAACTGGAGTTATCACTCAAACCAGTCTCCCTGAAAGCTCAGAACTTAGGGTTTTTATGGACAAATTGGTGGGCAGGGGCCTAGGAAACTGGTATTGCTGATTGGTTGAAAATGAACTCACAGGGGCATGGAAAACAGTCCTCATGCACTGAGTCCACCTCTGGGTGGGGCCACCGGATCAGTTGAGTCATGAGTCATGAGTCCTGGTGGGGTCAGTCTGAAAGATATTTCAAGAAAACAATATCAGTTTCTTCAATAGTAATGTTATCTAGAGGTGCAATTGGGAAAGTCACACATCTTGTGACATCCTGAGCAGAAAGGGATTTTACGTGACTCCTGAGCAGTAAGGGAATGTAGAAACTTCATATTAGTAGAGTTTAGGGCCCTCCCATAATCCTATTCTTGTGGCCGTTCATTAGTCTTATTAAAATGGTTTTGGTCCCTGAGCAAGGAAGGAGTTAGTTTTAGGGAGGGACTATTACCTTGCTTTTAAGTTAAACTGTACAGCAACTTCCTCCCAAAGTTAGTTTTGCCTACCCCTAGGAATGACCAAGGACAGCTTGGAGGTCAGAAGCAAGATGGAATTAGCTATATCAGATATCTCTCACTGTCATAATTTTGCAAAGGTGGTTTCAGTCTCTCTCTACAATACACATTAGTATTCAGAACATCCTAACATAGGCCTAAATGCACAATGTCCAATGCCACTGTCACCTTTAAAGGAATTTTTTTGGAAACAGAGTCTTGCTCTGTCGCCAACCTGGAGTGCAGTGGCGTGATCTCAGCTCACGGCAATCTCCATCTCCAGGGTTCAAGTGATTCTTCTGCCTCAGCCTCCTGAGTAGCTGGGACTATAGGCCACCATGCCCAGCTAATTTTTGTATTTTTAGTAGAGATGGGGGGGTTTCACTATGTTGGCCAGGATGGTCTCAATCTCTTGACCTCCTTGATCTCTTGACCCACCTCAGCCTCCCAAAGTGCTGGGATTACAGACAAAGGAATATTTATTTAACAAAAAAGAAAGAAAACACTGCTGCTACTTTAGGGAACCTTTGTTAAAGAGGCTTTGCCAACACCTGTATTTCAAATCCAGCCTTTGGTGGGAGCCTCGGGTTTGTTTACACCTTGGGGCAAAAAGCCATTGGAAGATTCAGAACAGGTGTTCTGACACCAACTCATGCCCTGCTATTCAATTCCGGCACAAACTACCCAGAGTTAGTACAGAACCCACAAGTTAAGCATTTAGTTCTCCACAAGTTTGTCCTCATTTCAGATGCCAGCCATGTTTCTGGGGTCCCCTGGCCACCTCCCCTTATGAACAACTAGATACAAATTCAGGCATCAAGCCTGACCCCCCCAGATTTGACAATTTGGTAGAATGACTCACAGAATGCAGTAAAGATCTCAAGGTTCTTGCCTTCATTAAGATTTCGATGAGATGGGATTTACAGACCAATGAACAGGTGATTCCAATACAGTAAGATAAATGCTCTGTAGAGGAAGTAGGGGCTGCCAAGAGGGCATAGAAGATGGACCAAGATTTGGGAGGATCAGGAAAGAGAGTTAACAAAGATGAAACAAAGGTAGGGGAAGGACGTGACTGAAGTCAAACTCCACCTGAAATTTTGGATCATTTCTTTCAGAAATTCAGTTGTTGCTTTTTGCTGGTCAAATAAATGGTCAGGGTAGGCTTCAAGGGGCAGATGACATGTAAGTAGAGACTTAAAGGATGAGAAAGAGCAGTTTATGCAAAAAAAAAAAAAAAAAAAAAAAAAAGAAGAAGAAGAAAAGAAAAAAAAAGAAGGAAGAGTACTCCTGGCAGAGACGACCAAAGGCTCTGAAGAGTGCTCCCTGGAGCTCTCTGGTGACCAGAGCAGGAAGCATAAGCTTCAAGAGGTGGTCCAGGGCCTCACTGTGTTTTCTTTCTCAACCTGAAATAATCCAGAGGATTAAAATCCAGTTTTGTTTTTGTTTTTCGAGACGAAATCTCACTCTGTCACCCAGGCTGGAGTGCAGTGGCACAATCTGGGCTCACTGCAACCTCCACCTCCCAGGTTCAAGTGATTCTCTTGCCTCAGCCTCCCAAGCAGCTGGGATTACAGGCACAAGCCACCAAGCCAGGCTAATTTTTGTATATTTAGTAGAGATGGGGTTTCACCATGTTGGCCAGGCTTATCTTGAACTCCTGGCCTCACGTGATCTGTCTGCTTTGGCCTCCTAAAGTGCTGGGATTGCAGGCATGAGCTACTGCGCTCAGCCTAGAATCCAGTTTTGAAGAGGTTGTTCAAATGCAAACCTGAGAATAGTCATTCAGGTAACACACACTCCAAGAGAATGGGGTCAGTGCTTTCAAGTTAAAAGTTAAAGTCTTACTTATATAGGCAGGAAACAAAGACATTTAGTAGGATTATAATACTTTCTATAAAAGGCATGTTTATAAGCTACAACAATTTAATTAGTTACAGTTTGTTTTCTTTTTCTTATGGCTTGTTTTCATTTCCTTTCTAATTTAAAAGAGAATATTTAATCTTCTATCTTAAGACAACCTAATAGTCATGAAGTTTTATGTGAGAGGAAAATGGGAAGTTAATCTATAATGAAGATTAACAGTTGATATGGTTTGGCTGTGTCCCCACCCAAATTTCATCTTGAATTGTAGCTCCCACAATTCCCACATGTCCTGGGAGGGACCCAGTGGGAGGTAATTGAATCATGGGGGCAGGTCTTTCCCATGCTGTTCTGTGATAGTGAATAAGTCTCATGAGATTTGACGGTTTTATAAAGAGTTCTCCTGCACAAGTTCTCCCTCTCTTTGCCTGCCACCATCCATGTAAGACATGACTTTGCTCCTCCTTGCCTTCTGCCATGATTGTGAGGCCTCCCCAGCCATATCAAACTGTGAGTCAAACCTCTTTCCTTTCTAAATTACCCAGGCTCAGGTATGTCTTTATCAGCAGTGTGAAAATGGACCAATACAACAGTAAATATGGAAGGGGTCTTCCCTGGCACCCTTTAGTAATTTACATTTTACAACACAATGTAGGTAAGGAAGAAGGCTAATCCACAATCAGAGAAACAAAAGTTACAGCTGCCTAGGTTATAAGTGCCTGTAATGTGACCCAGTTCCCATAATCACTTTCTTTTAAGGCTCATAATAAATTAAGGCTCCAACAGTTTAAATTTTCTATTACTTGTTTTCACATCTTTAATATAGTTCTTGTGTCAAGATTTTCAGCCTTTTGGCTAAAGATCCTGATCACCCCTCTACCCACTAGCTAGAACCTATAGGGTGAAAAATGGCACAAAATGATGATGTTAGAGATCTTGGGGATTTACAGAGCTGGAACATATGAGTCAACAGAGGTTGGATTTAACTGGAAATTCAGTGGGACTTTTTGTTGTTGTTGTTTGTTTGAAACAGGGTCTCACTTTGTTGCTCAATCTGGAGTGCAGTGGCACAATCATAGTTTCTTGCTACCTTAAATTCCTGGGCTCAAGGGATCCTCCCACCTCAGCCTCCTTTGTAGTGAGGCAGGAAATTAAACAAACATAAAATTAAGAAGAGAAAAACGAACTTTCTATATTAGGCTGACTCATCCCAAAGGCAGTAACAGGCAAAGCCTGAATCCAGGCGAAGTCTCAATAACATTCTCAAAGAAGCCAGGGCCCAAAGAGATGTGCTCTGGAGACTCTCCCAGCACTCCCTCAACGTAAGGATAAGAAAAAGTGAAGTTCCCCCTTGAATCCCACCCCCTTCCATGTGATTGTACCTTGCTTTGCAAGTGTTATGAGTTTATAGATTCCTGTTTTTTGTAGCTAGTAACTTTAAGTATTCCGTTTTATCTAAGCAGCACAGTGAAGGTTATAAGACATACCTGAGCAGGCCTGGGCTGCAGCCATCTGGGTGCCATAGCAAAGGTTATGCGATAAGCCATTGCAAGGCTCTTTTGAGCAAGCCTAGGTAACAGCCATCTGGGCTGCATAGCAACAGTCAACTGTCACAATTGATTAACTGCCTTTGTTCTGCCTCTGTATCCTTGCTTTTGTGCCGCTTTGTGTCACTGTAAGCTTGTTTCAAGCTAGCCCACCGCCTTTTAGAAGTGTGTATAAAAGTCAAGTGCCGTCTTTGTTCTGGACCCAGTTTTCGGCTGCTAATCTGCTGGTTCTGAGTGCACTCAATAAATCCTCCTATCTCACCCCACGGTCTCTCTAGTCCTCCTTCATTCCTGCAACAGTAGCTGGGACTCCTGGCATGTGCCACCATGCCGTGCTTTTTTAAAATTAATTAATTTATTTGATTATTTATTTATTTATTTTGGTAGAGACTATGTCTCCCTATGTTGCCCAGGCTGGTCTCGAACTCCTGAGCTCAAACAATCCTTCTGTCTCAGCCTCCCAAAGTGGTGGGATTATAGTCATGAGCCACCATGCCTAGCCAATTTTAACTTAATTTTAGATCCATATATGTTCATGTAAAATCCCTGGAGCCTATTAATGGTATCTGAAAAAAGGACCTCTGCAGATGTTATTAGGTTTAGAATCTTGAGATGAGATCATCTTGGGTTAACATGGTATGCCTTAGATCCAATGACAAGTGTCCTTATAAAAGAGAGGTAGAGGGGGATTTGAGACACATAGAAGAGGAGAAGACACACACAGAGATGGATATGAAGATGTGGTACAGATTAGAGTGATATGGCCACAATCCAGGGAAGCCAAAGAGCACCTGCAGCCACAGGAAACTCATTACTATAGTCAAGCACTTGAAGAGAGTCTTGACATAAGTACAGAAGTGGGCTATTAGGCTACATGGGGGAAGAACATTCCACACACATTGTTGCCTTTAAATCCCTTCTATATTGGAATGGTGGAGGTTCTACTTCTGCATATATTTTCGCAGTGCTTAATTTTTTTAACCAAAAAAAAAAAAAAAACACATCAAAATTATTTATTTATTTATTTTTGAGACAGGGTCTCTGTTACCTAGGTTGGAGTCCACTAGCAGTCACAGCTCACTGCAATCTCAATTTCTCAGGCTCAGGTGAGCTTCTTGCCTCAGCCTCCTGAGTAGCTGGGACCACAGGCATGCACCATCATGCCCGGCTATTTTTTTTTTTATGTATGGGATCTCACTATGTTGTCTAGTCTGGTCTCAAACTCTTGGGCTCAAGCAATCCTCCTGCCTTGGCCTCCTAAAGTGCTGGGATTACAGGTGTGAGCTACCATGCCCAGCCTAAAAATAATATTAGTAAAAGGTTTTTATAGCATTGGAGGGAAAAAAAGAAATAAGAACTACTTAACTATGCCGAAAGTCTTAATTAGATGTGGTTGATATTTTTCCTGGGCTCAAGCTATCCTCCCACCTCAGCCTCCCAAGTACCTGGGACTACTGGTGTGCATCACCATACTTGACTAATTTTTTTTTTAAACTTAAAAATGTGTTTTAAAGAGATGGGGGTGTTGCTATGTTGCCTAGGCCAGTCTCAAACTCCTGATCTCTAGCAATCTTCCTGCCTCAGCCTCCCAAAGTGCTGGGATTACAAGCATGCACCACTGTACCTGGACAGATGTGGTGGCTTTTTTAAGGCTGTGATTCAACTTGTAAGCAGGGAGAGCAGAGAGAACACTAGCCTTTGAGTAAATCTGATAATACCCCTTGGATGATGTCTTTATTGGCTTTGTTCAGCTAGCTGCAGTGGACTTTTGATCATAGGAATCTACTGTTACCTTGCTCTTGAAGAAACTATAGAGGTCCTCTGAATGAGCCTGCCAATCTTTATATCTGCCCTATTTTTAATATTTACATGTATGTGTTGTGATTTAAATATAGATACATTTAGAAAAAACTTAATACCTGGTTTTCTGTCATTTCCAGAATTTATTTTACACTAATACTGGATCTTGCTTTAAGCAGTATCCTTAGGTGCAAACAAAATGCTTGTGAAACAAATGCTGCATGTAGTAATGATGAAGGCTAGTTTCTTGAGAGCTAGACTCTGTTCTGTGCACTTTAAGTTTACTAGCATGTACACCCTGAGAACAACCTATTTAGACAGGGGTTCTTATTATCCCCTTGATGTGATTTATTTGTGTCCCCACCCAAATCTAATCTTGAATTGTAGTTCCCATAATCCCCACATGTCATGGGAGGGATCTGGTGGGAGGTAATTTAATCAAGGGGGCAGTTACCCTCATGCTGTTCTTGTGATAGTGAGTAAGTTCTCATGAGATCTGATGGTTTTATAAGGGGCTTTTCCCCCTTTGCTCAGCACTTCCCCTTGCTGCCACCCTGTGAAGAAGGACATGTTTGCTTCCCCTTCCACCATGATTGTAAGTTTCCTGAGGCTTCCCCAGCCATGCTGAGCTGTGAGTCAATTAAACCTCTTTCCTTTTTAAATTTCCCAGTCTTGGGTATGTCTTTATAAACAGTGTGAGAATGGACTAATACACCCCGCTACACAAAGAGAGAAACTAAAGCACGTAAAAGTTAAGTAATTTGTCCCTGATCAACCTGATATAAGAGGCAAAGGTAATGTTGAAACACAGGTGGTCTGGCTCCATTCTCTTAGCCATTCTATTAGGCAGCTATACCCTTCACTTAGGAAACTAGTGGAAGGTTGTTTTTCAATCACAACTCTGATCGCTATCAGTAACTTATTCTAATGTTATACCATTGCTCACCAAAAAACAAAACAAAACGAACAAACAAACAAAAAAACCAAAAATCTAAAAATGTACAGTCTAAACGCTAATCTCTAATATAACCCTTTGTTTCACTTATTTCCAACCAAGGCCACCCTAAATGCCCTATTTCCAGAACAAGTTATTTCAGGCCTCTGTGTCTTTGTTCTTGCTCTCAGGATACCCTACCTTCTTCTCCACTTGACTAACATCTACCTAGTCTTTAAATCCTAGTTTCATGTCAATTTCTTTGGAATGCAGTCTCCAGTTTCCTAAGCAGATCTTGTCTCTGTCTTGTGTGCTCTGCAAACTCTTGTTCTGACCTTTAATTGAACACTCTCCCACTGAAGTTTAATTATTTCCCTATCAGAAGGTGTCTTGAAACTGTGATCCCCTTGTAAATAGGAATCTGATGTTCTCCTCTCTGTATTTCTGTCTCATTTCCTTCAGTTCCTAGGGGAGTAACCAGAATATAGTGTGTGTTTGACAAAAGTTTTATAACTAAATGAATGAGAAAATGAATAATGAGTAAAATTGTACTTAAAGGAGTTCTGTAAATAAATTTTATTGTGAAAGCATCCACCTCCAACTTTTCTTTGGTAATGTTGATATGTGCTGCCCAAATAGCACCAAGACAAGCTGTGTTGGAGGTGCCCAAGACAACCACAAGGTTGTTCACTAGAAGGACTCACAGCGCTCAGATATAGTCATATTCACATCTGTGACTTACTATGGTGAAAGAATACAAAGAAAAGCAGCAAAGGGAAAAGGCACATGAAGCTAAGTCCAGAGGAAACCAGTTGTCTTCTCCCATTTGATTTACACAGGACACTCTTAATTCCCCAAACTACAATTTGTAGCAACATATGTGAAATGATGTCTACCAAGGACGTTCATCAGGGACTCAGTACCCAGGGTTTTTATTGTAGATGGTAATGTAGGCACACTTTACCTAGCAGTACCAAAATTCCAGACCCCCAGAAGCAAGGCAAGTGTTTAGCATAAATCATAAGATCTGCACAGTTTAGGCACAGTTTGCCATTTTTATCAGGAATGGTGGGAACCCTCCTAAAATTCAAGTTCACAACTGCAGCCAGGGACAACCCTTCCAAGCTGGCCTTTCTAAAGATAGCAGTCTCAGGTCTGCTGTGTTAACTTTTCTTTGCAACACAACCTATCAATAAGGCCAAGCTGAGTTTTTGCTTACCATGGTAAGGAAGACCACCATCTTGGTAAAACTTGGCAGCATCCCAGAGAAGAAAGGGCAAGGTCAGAATGTTATTGGGAGTTTTGTTCAGGTAGGTCTTTCAATGTGAGGCCTAGATTAGGATTGACGGAAACAGCAAGGCAAGGATTTTTGAGACAAAGGATTCAAAGAATTTTAGGGCTCAAACTATCTTTTTTGTTTGTTTGTTTTCTTTTGTTTTGTTTTTTTGTTTGTTTGTTTGTTTTTAGAGACAGAGTCTCACTATGTTGCCCAGACTGATCTTGAACTCCTGGGCTCAATAAATTCTCCTGCCTTTGCCTCCCAAAGTGCTGGGTTTGCAGGTATGAGCCACTGTGCCTGGCCTTCCGATGCTTTTTATTGAAGAGTTGGTAGGTCATTCAGAAAGTTTCTATAATGAACATTAAGTGATTTGACTAGACAAGAGTCTACTAGAATAGTAAAGTTATACCAGTGAAGACACTGAAATAGTAAAGTTCATGCAGTTAGATGTGGGAAACTAGGTAGGTTCTTTTCTTAGTAAATATACATTTTTTTAAAAAATCAAACATCTTAATCAGAAAGTGCAGTTGACCTTTGAACAATATGTATTTGAACTGCATGGGTTCACTTACATGTGGATTTTTTTCTACCTCTGCCACCCCTGAGACAGCAAGATCAACCCCTCCTCTTTCTCCTCCTTCTCAGCCAACTCAATGTGAAGACAAGAAGGATGAAAGTTTTTATGATGATTCACTTACACTTAAAAGAGTAGTAAATATATTTTCTCTTCCTTATGATTCTTCTCAATAACACTTTCTTTTCTCTAGTTTACTGCATTGTAAGAATACAGTAATACATATAGTATTGAATGTACTGAATACAGTAATACATATAAAATACATATACATATAGTATATGACACATAATATACCAAATATTTGCTAATTGACTGTTATCAGTGAGGCTTCTGGTCAACAGTAGCTGTTAGTATTTAAGTTTTTGGAGAGTCAAAAATTATACTCAGCTTGACAACTGTGAGGAAGGCTGGTGCCCTTAAATCCCACTTTGTTCAAGGGTCAACTGTACATCCTTTGCTAGTGAAAGTTGAAGGTAATTCATACCTGAAGTTTCTTTTCTTTTTTTTCTTTTTTGAGACAGAGTTTCAGTCTTGTTGCCCAGGCTAGAGTGCAATGGTGCAATTTTGGCTCACTGCAACCTCCACCTCCCAGGTTCAAGCAATTCTCCTGCCTCAGCCTCCCAAGTAGCTGAGATTCCAGGCACCTGCAACCACTCCTAGCTAATTTATACCTGAAGTTTCTAAGAAACAGGAATACCAGTCAACTCAATGTACTCCCTGGTCATAGGGAAATTAGATTGTTTTCTTCCAGATATTTGATATCCAATCTACCATCATTACAATCTGGGAATGACCTTCAACAACAAAGTGAATGTGTTCTTCTGATATGAAAAATGATTTGCAGGAAGAAGAGAAATTATGAACGACAGCACCAAGCATTTACAAAGACCCTACAACACAACAAACACACACTTTGTTATATTGCCTCCATCTTTACCCAACCCCGACAGGTAATTATCATCTTTATTTTACAGATGAGGAAGCTGAGATTCAGAGGAGCTAAATAACTCACTCATCTTCCCATAGCCAGTAAACAGAAGAATCGGGATTTGAATCCAGGTGTCTTTATACCTCCAGAGCCCATGATTAATTTGCTTTTACATAGTTACATCCCATCAACTCAGAGCACTTTGATTTTCATACATACCCACAGGTGCTGCATTGCTTGGACAATATTCAACGATGTGACTTTTCTCCACCTTCCATTTGCCCTCTGCACAAAAAATTCACCTGTCCTCTGTTTGATTGGCTTATTAATCAACCACACTATGAGAAAGGGTACCAAAATGCTAAAGCGGAGGATTTTCTTTCCACTGAACTAAACATGTATCTACCATCTATTGTGTATCAGGGACTTTGCCAGGCAAAATCCTGGTCTGTGATGAGAACAGGTTCATGGGATGTGAGGCTATGGTGGTGATTAAAAATGTATGTACTTAATTATAATGCATTGGTATTATACAGCTTGTGCTGTTTTATATTATTTTTAAGGACGTTTTAAAATTTTATAACTATATAAGTATATAATTCAATTTTTGTTTGTTTTTCATTTTAACAGAAAACTAAAATATCCAAGGCTAATTTAATTTCATATGCTGGACAAATTCGGGAACTAGAGTGCAGGAACTGAGGTTTAACAAGTTATATAGGCTGGACACAGTGGCTCACGCCTATAATCCCAGCACTTTGAGAGGCTGAGGTGGGAGGATCACTTGAGCTGAGGAGTTTGAGACCAGCCTGGGCAATATGGTGAAACCCTGTATCTACAAAAAGAAAAAAAACAAATTAGCTGGATGTGCTGGTGCATGCCTGTAGTCCCAGCTACTCGAGGGGCTGAGGTGGGAGGATGGCTTGAGCCTAGGGAGGTTGAGGCTGCAGTGAGCTGTGATTGTACCACCACACTGCAGCCTAGGCAACAGAGTGAGATCCTTTCTCAGAAACAACGTGTACCACTCTGCTGCTGGACTGGGTGAGAGGAAAGAGTGAGTGATGGCAGTTGCTGAAGTAAAAGGAAAATAAGCCAAATCCCTAAACCTGTGGCAGAGAGAAAGAATGGAGTGAACAGGTCTGGGCCTGCAGAAAGGCCTGTGGCTCAACCCTTGAAACCTATATTAGTTTCCTAGGGCTGCCATAACAAATTACCACAAATCGAGTGGCTTAAAGCATCAGAAATTTATGCCCGCACAGTTGGAAATCAAGGTGTTGGCAGGACCATGCTCCCTCTGAAGGCTCTGGGGGAAAATCCTTCTTTGCTTGATGTGGTTTGCTCTGTGTCTCCACTGAAATCTCATCTTGAATTGTAATCCCCACATGTAGAGGGAGGGATCTGGTGGGAGGTGATTGGATCATGGGGGCATTTTCTTTTTTTTTTTTTTTTTTTGAGACGGAGTCTCGCTCTGTCACCCCGGCTGGAATGCAGTGGCCGGATCTCAGCTCACTGCAAGCTCCGCCTCCTGGGTTCACGCCACTCTCCTGCCTCAGCCTCCCGAGTAGCTGGGACTACAGGCGCTCGCCACCACGCCCAGGTAGTTTTTTTTTTTTTGTATTTTTAGTAGAGACAGAGTTTCACCATGTTAGCCAGGATGGTCTCCATCTCCTGACCTCGTGATCTGCCCATCTCGGCCTCCTAAAGTGCTGGGATTACAGGCTTGAGCCACCGCGCCTGGCGGGGGCATTTTCTTCTATGCTGTTCTCATGACAGTGAGTGAGATCTGATGGTTTAAAGTGTTTTACAGTTTCCTCACTCTCTCTCTACTGATACCTGTGAAGAAAGTGCTTGCTTCCCCTTCCCCTTCCACCATGATCATGAGTTTCCTGAGGCCTCCCCAGCCATGCAGAATTGTGAATCAATTAAACCTCTTTTCTTGGCCAGGCATGGTGGCTCACGCCTATAATCTCAACACTTTGGGAGGCCAAGGCGGGCAGATCACTTGAGGTCAGGAGTTCAAGATCAGTCAGGCCAACATGGTGAAATCGTTACTACTAAAAATACAAAAACAAATTAGCTGGGCATGGTGGTGGGTGCCTGTAACCCCAGCTACTTGGGAGGCTGAGGCAGGAGAATCACTTGAACCTGGAAGACCGAGGTTGCAGTGAGCAAAGATTGCGCCACTGCACTCTAGCCTGGGGAATAGAGAAAGACTCCATCTCCAAAAAAAAACAAAGCCTCCTTTCTTTATAAATTACCCAGTCTCAGGGTATATCTTTATAGCAGTGTGAGATCAAAACTAATACAGAAAATTGGCACTGGGATAGTGGGGTACTGCTATGAAGATAATCCAAAAATGTGGAAGTGACTTTGGAACTGGGTAACCAGCAGAGATTAGAACAGTTTGGAGGGCTCAGAAGAAGACAGGAAGATGAAAGATGAGGGAATATTTGGAACTTTCTGCAGATTTGTTGAATCGTTTTGACCAAAATGCTGACAGTGATATGAACAGTGAAGTCCAGGCTGAGGTGGTCTCAGATGGAGATGAGAAACTTCTTGGGAACTGAAGTAAAGGTCATTCTTGCTATACTTTAGCGAAAAGACCGGTGGCATTTTCCCCTTCACTAGAGATCTGTGGAAATTGAAACTTGAGAGAGATTATTTAGGGTATCTGGCAGAAGAAATTTCTAAACAGCAAAAGTGTTCAAGAGATAACCTGGCTTTTTCTAAAAGCATACAGTCATATGTGTTCACAAAGAGATGGTTTGAAATTAGAACTTATGTTTGAAAGGGAAGCAGAGCATTAAGGTTTGGAAAATTTGCAGCCTGACCTTGTGGTAGGAAAGAAAAACCCATCTTTGGCTGGGTGTGGATGGATCATCTGAGGTTGGGAGTTCGAGACCAGCCTGACCAATGTGGAGAAACCCCATCTCTATTAAAAATACAAAACTAGCTGGGCATGATGGCACATGCCTGTAATCCCAGCTACTCGGGAGGCTGAGGCAGGAGAATCACTTGAACCTGGGAGATGGAGGTTGCGGTGAGCCAAGATTGTACCATTGCACTCTAGCCTGGGCAGCCAGAGTGAAACTCTGTCTCAAAAAATAAAGAAAGAAAAGAAAAGAAAAACCCATTTTCTGGGAAAGAATTCAAGCTGGCTGAAGAAATTTGCATAAGTAATGAGGAGGCAAATGTTAATCTCCAAGACAATGGGGAAAATGTCTCCAGGGCATTTCAGACCTCTTAGCAGCAGCCCCTCCCATCACAGGCCCAGAGGCCTAGGAAAGAAAAAATAGTTTCACAGGCCAAGCCTAGGGCCCTGCTGCTCTGTGTAGCCTCAGGACTTGGTGCCCTGTGTTCCACCCATTTCAGCTCCAGCCGTGGCTAAAAGGGGCCAAAGTACAGCTCGAGCCATGGCTTCAGAGGGTCCAAGTACCAAGCTTTGGCAGTTTCCACATGGTGTTGGGCCTGCAGGTGCACAGAAGACCAGATTTGAGGTTTGAGAACCTCTGCCTAGATTATAGAGGATGTATGGAAATGCCTGAATGTCCAGGCAGAAGTCTGCTGCAGAAATGGAACTCTCATGGAGAGCCTCTCCTAGGGGAATGCAGAGGGGAAATGTGAGGTTGGAGCCCCCACAGAGTCCCCATTAGGGCACTGTCTAGTGACCTGTGAGAAGAGGGCCACCATCCTTCAGACCCCAGAATGGTAGATCCACTGACAGCTTGTATCATGCACCTGGAAAAGCTTCAGGCACTCAATGCCAGCCTGGGAGCTATACCCTGTAGAGCCACAGGTGCAGAGCTGCCCAAGACCTTGGGAGCCCAGCTCTTGTATCAGCATGCTCTGGATGTGAGACATGGTGTAATGCCCAGACCCGCGATGACCCGAAAGCAACCACCAGAGTCCAGAGACAAAGCCAAGCGGCAGGGATCACTTTATTTCGAGTTCGAACTCGGTTCCCTCCAGCTAGGTATCAGATCCTAGGGAGAGACCCCGAGCTCGGTGTTCAGCCGTCTTTTATAGTCAGACACAAACAAGTTACAGCAAGTTACAGAGTCACTGGGGATTTTTTACAGTTGTAGGTTTATAATTGGCTGACATTTAAAGTTAAACATTAGTCAGTTGTTCATTGGTTCCCGCCCTTTGACCAAACCACAAACGGCCGCTTGCCCTGCTAGGGGCTTTCCAGATAACCTTGTTGTTTTAGCATTAAGGGGAGTTTCCTGACTTTTCTGACCTCTGATATTCAGTATTTTTCCACTCCTCAGTGGAGTCAAAACAGATTATTTTGGAGCTTTAAGATTTAATGAGTGCCTGGCCAGGTTTTGGACTTGTATGGAGCCTGTGATCCCTTTGTTTTGGCCAATTTCTCCCATTTGGAATGGGAACATTTACCCAATGCCTGTACCTGCATTGTATCTTGGAAGTAGCCACCTTGCTTTTGATTTTATTGGCTGCTGGGGGAAGGGACTTGCCTTGTGTCAAATTAGACTGTGGACTTGGACTTTTGGGTTAATGCTGGAATGAGTTAAGACTTTGGGGGACTGTTGGGAAGGCATGATTATGTTTTGAAATGTAAGAAGGACATGAGATTTGGGAGGAGCCGGGGCAGAGTGATATGGTTTGCCTCCATGTCCCCACCCAAATCTCATCTCAAATTGTTATCCCCACATGTTGAGGGAGAGACCTGGTAAGAGATGATTGGATTATGGGGACCATTTCCCCCATGCTGTTCTCATGATACTGAATGAGTTCTCATGAGATATGATGGTTTGAAAGTGTTTGGCAGATCCCTCCTACCTTCTGCTGCCCTGTGAAGAAGGTGCTTGATTCCCCTTCACCTTGCATCATGATTCTAAGTTTCCTGAGGCCTCCCAGTCATGCAGAACTGAGAACTGAGTCAATTAAACCTCCTTTCTTTATAAGTTACCCACTCTCAGGTAGTGTCTTTACAGCAGCATGAGAATGGCCTAACACATTGCCTCTTCCCAGCTTCTGGTGACTCCCAGTAATCCTTGGTGTTCCCTGGCTTGTAGATAATCCCTCTAATCTCTGCTCTGTTGTTACATGGTCTTCTCCTCTCTGTGGATCTCTGCGTGTCTTCTCCTCTTCTTATAAGGAAATCAGTCATTGGATTTAGCTCCCACCTTAGTCCAGTATGACCTCATCTTAAGTAATTACATCTGCACAGACCCTATTTCCAAATAAAGTCAAGTTCTTGGGTTTCCAGGGGACATGAATGTGAGGGGGAAGCTATTCAACCCATTATAAAAATGTATTGCAGTAACTTACACCTGTTATTGTCAGATAGACAGTCTCATCAAAAGCCTCGGTGTGTCATTAATATAACTTTCCTGGAATCTGTGACTATCACAGAAAGAGAACCACTGAGCAAACCTAAGAAGTGGTCACTGTTAGGCAGGGATCTAGACCCAACATGGCGGCACCACCCAGCATAGCAGGCCTTTTGTTCCAGACTTCCCTTCCTCTTTGAACACACCTGCAGACTTGCATAAGTCAGATGTTCCAGCTGGGCAACCACACTCCCCTACGACCTGCAGCTCACCTGCATTCCACAAGTTTGTAAACAGCAGTTTCAGTTAACAGTTTCCAAAGACCACTTCCACATGACCCTTACTCGACTCCTGCCCTAGTAGTTTCAAGACCCCCCAGGCCCTGTTTGTACAGCCAGCTTCCCTACCTCTCGGGCTATAAAAAGCCCCTACCCTCCTCCCTCAGCGCAACTTCCTCGGCCGGCACCTTTGGACTGAGGAACCTCGCCCGCGAGTCCTAATAAAGGCTATTTTCACTGCCATTTGCCTTGTGTCTTTGTTCCGAGTTCAGCTCCAGCCTCAGTTTACTTTTAGAGTCACAACAAAGACAGTGAGCGCAAGAAAAAACACTTTCTGAATGTGACCAGATTTATGCTGTTTCATGGATGAAAAGATCATGATTCCAAATTCTGAGAACAAAAGCTCTTTGTTGAAAGAAACCTTCCATAAAATCTGCCTATGAAGTACTGGATACTGAATGTAGTTCCATGAACTCTGCAGAACATCTTGGATGTGCTCAGAGCTTCATCAGCAGGGTCCCTTCCCTACTGGGTATGTGACAGGCCTACTCCAAGACAGGATAGGGAGAGAACAAGGTGTACACGTTTCTAAACATCCTAGACCCACGAAGATGCCCCAGCTATGCTAACAACATGAGAATTTTCTTCTGCTGAGCTTTCTTACCAAGCTAGCTTCAGGATAAAAGAAAACTTAATTTGTCCAGGGAAGCTCTGGCAATGGAAACTGACACTCTTGGCTTTGAGGAAACACTCCATAGTGGCTGCAGAGTAGTTTCTGCTCCTTGAATTAGACTTTTGGACTCTGACATATGTTAAAAACTAACCTTACATGATGATACTATTTTTAACTTCTAATCTCAGAGTTGGTATTATTGGGCAATGGATTAGATTAGATGCAAAAGAACATCAGAAGTACAGTCATAATCATTCCTGTTTGATAAGAAATTTTCAAATGGCATATTAATCTATTAATTGTCAACATGTACAGAACTTTCCTAATGACTTCATCTATATGGATCCATACATTCCTAAACCCTTAACCATGTTGATTCAATCTCTCAAATATCTTTTGAATCATCTGCTTTTCTTTCTCCCTACCACTACCACCATAGTCCAAGCCATCATCATATCTGTCCTGACCACTACAACTGTCTCTGAACTAAATCTCACTTCCACTCTAGTCCTGCAAATAGTTAGGAAGCCATGGGCAGCAAAAGCAGAAATCTTGATTCCAGTTGGTTTAAAGGAAATTTATTATCTCACGTAGGAGGAAGGCCAGCAATAGGGCAAGTTTGGGAGCTGGCCGACTCAGCAATTCATCATTGTCACGAGAGTCCCAGGTTCTTTCTATCTTTTAACTCATCTATACTTAGTTTGTCATCTTTACTCTCAGGCTGCTACCCTCACGGGTCAAAGATGGCTGCAGCTGTTGTCAGCAGCTTCACATCCAGACGTGGCCACATTCAGATGCAGGAAGAGACTGTCTCCTAGTATGTTCCTATGAATGAGGATACTTTTCCCGGAAGTCTCCCACAATAGATATTCCCCTCAAAGCTCGCTGGTCAAAACAGGTTCACATGCCTACTACTAAACCAATCAATTACTAACAAAGAGAATGAGACCATCTGTACTAACTTGGGCCAATCAGGATTTATCCCCAGTGTTGGGAATATGATCCTATTTCTATGAGTTATCTGGAGAAAAGATGGATACCTTAACAAAACTATAATTTTGCCTGTGAGGGCTAAGAGAAGAAAAGATATTGGACAAGCAACTAAAGGTGTCATCAAGACCCTCTGCTACAAATCTCTTTTCTGTTGATCAAGCTTGTCCAACCTGCAGCCTGCACATGTCCCAGAATGGCTTTGAATGCAACCGACACAAATTCGTAAACTTTCTTAAAACATGAGGTGTTTTTGTGACTTTGAAAAAAATCTTTTTAGCTCATCAGCTATCATTCATGTGTTTTATATGTGGCCCAAGACAATTCTTCCAATGTGGCCCAGGGAAGCCAAAAGATTAGACACCCCTGCTACAGAGCAACCAGAATAATTTTCTCAACTTGCATTTCCAATTATGTTCTGCCTCTGCTAAAAGCTTCAATGGCTTCCAATGGTACATAGAATGCAATCCTGAAATCCTGTTTGGGTTTACAAGGCCTTGTGGGCTCTGCACACTGCTCTCCTCATTAATTATAAGCCAGTCCTTCTGGCTTCCTCTCCATCTCAGGGCTTGTGTGTATGCCTGAATTTGGACTGTACAGAAACAGATCCAATAGGATATATTAGGATGGTGCAAAAGTAATTGCAAAAGCCTCAATTACTTTTACACCAACACATAAAAGATTTATTTCAAGGAATTGGCTTATGTGATTGTCGGGGCTGGCAAGTTCAAAATTTGTAGGGCAAGCTGGAAACACAGGCAGGAGTTGATGCTGCAGTCTTGAGGCAGAATGCCTCCCCTGAGAAACCTGTTTTTGCTCTTTTGACCTTTCAATAGACTGGATGAGGCCCACCTACATTGTGGAAGGTAATACCCTTGACTTAAAATTAACTGATTGTAGATGCTAACCACATCTACAAAATATCTTCACAGCAACACTTGGATTAGTGTTTGATTAGACTGGACACTATAGACTAACTAAGGTGTGATACTATTTTATATATATATATGTATATATATATAGATGTATACACATGTAGGTTTTCATCCATGGTTCCTGGTTTATAACTCCCATAGCCATTGTAACAGCCTTGATATAATGTTGGTTGTGTTAGTGTGTTAGGCCTCAGATCAGGCCTCGAAAACAGAATTTTTCTCTCTGATCTTCTCCTGCCCTCCTTTCACATGCCTTAAGGCAGGATTCTAATCATTCCCCTCCTTTCCCCTGCCCTATACTCCCAACTTCGTCAGGCCCTATAACCTGGAGGAAGGAATCCTGCCGTCATGTAGCTTCCATAATGAACCAAGAGGACTGGTTTTGGAGAGCTTCTGGATAGCTAAACACATGAGGGTTCCTGAAGGGTGGGGGTTCCAAGGCACGGAAGCTCCATGCACCTTGACCATACCTCACCCTATTTGTCTCTTCATCTGCATCCTTTGAAAAATCCTTTATAATAAGCTGATAAATGTGTTACTCTGAATTCCGTGAGCTTTTCCAGCAAACTAATTGAACCTAAAAGGAGGGTTGTGGTAATCTCAAGTCGAAGCCAGTCATCAGACATTCCACAGGCCCAGACTCGTTACTGGTGGGGAAAGGGCAGTTTTGGGGACTGAGCCCCCAATCTTGGGATCTGATGCTGTCTCTTGGTGGATAGTGCTGGAATTGAATTAGAGGACTCCCAGCTGGTGTCTGCTGCTTGGTGTGTGGGTAAAACTCCCCACATTTGGTCACAGAAGTCTTCTGTGTTGATTGTTGTTGTGTTGGTGTAAGAGTAGAGGATGAGCATGGTTTGTAAGATATCCCCCTTAAAAGATATCCCCCTCAAAGCTCACTGGCCAAAACAGGTTCACATGCCCCCATGAAACCAATCAATTACTAACAAAGAGAATGAATAAGACCATCTGTATTGATTTGGACCAATCAGGATTTATCCCCAGAGTTGGGACTATGATCCCATTTCTCTGAGTTACCTGGAGGAGACATGGACACCTTAACAAAACTGTAATTTTGCCTGTAAGAGCTAAGGGAGGAAAAGATATTGGATAAGCAACTAAAGGTGTCACTAATTCTTTGCCACAAATTTGTTTTCTGTAGAGCAGGCTTGTCCAATCCTAAACACAAACTGACACATAAAACTAATGAAGGAAATAAAAATATTTCACCAGAAAATATAGCTCCCTGGTATAATGAGTATTTTAAGGTAAAAACCCTTAAAGATCAACAAGCTCTGGAAAGAACTTTCCCCTATTTACATAAAGATAGGACTGGCCGCCAAGAAGAAAAATTGCTCTTCTTCCCCTCCTTGTTATCTTATGATCCATTACAGGAAAGAAGACCAAGAATGTAACCACACCTGAGCAGACCATATTCAAGGTATTGACTGTCTCAAGGTGTCATATATATTTCAAAGAGAACTATTTACAAGTTAATTTCTGTTCTCCTATCCAGTCATTCTCCCTAGTAATCATTTATTGCCCCTCAATGAAATTCCCCTTCTCCCCATCCCATAATCCATTTCACCAGGATCCAGGCCCCTATTCTTTCAGTAAACTCAAAATGGTACATAAGCTTCTGTACCTCATTGGGAGGTTGGGTCTTCATTCTGAAGCCTCCTGTGTTAAATAAATTTGTATGCCTTTTCTGCTATTAATCAATCTGCCTCATGTCAGTTGATTTTTCAGCTAACCTTTAGGCGGCCAAGGACTTTGGCCCTGTAAACCAAAAATAAAATTCTAAGTACCCTCAACAGGCTGAATGGACCCCTCTTCCTAGTCGAGGGAATTCCAAAGAAACCTGAAAAACTAGTTCAGGCCATGATGGGAAGAGGGGTTGCATATGCCTTATTATACTCTCCTCCCTTTGGAATTCAGGCCCATTTGACCAGCATTAATATTAAAACAGAGATCTTAAGACTGAAAAAACAGACTCTTTTTAGCAATAAGACACCAAATTCCACCCTGACTCTAGTATAGCATCGCATCACTGATGACAGGCCTTGAAAGAAATTAAAGTATTTTACCTCAAAATATATATTCTTTTCCTTTTTTTTTTTTTTTTTTTTGAAATGAGGTTTCGCTCTTGTCACTCAGGCTGGAATGCAATGGCGCGATCTTAGCTTACTGCAGCCTCCACCTCCCAGGCTCAAGCAATTCTCCTGCCTCAGCCTCCAAAGTAGCTGGGATTACAGGCATCCGCCACCCTGCCCAGCTAATTTTTGTATTTTTAGTAGAGATGGGGTTTCACCATGTTGCCCAGGCTGGTCTTGAACTCCTGACCTCAGGCAATCTGCCTGCCTCGGCCTCTCAAAGTGCTGGGATTATGAGCCACTGCGCCTGGCCTCTTTTTCTTTTCTTTTCTTTCTTTCTTTTTTTTTTTTTTTTTTTTTTTTTTTTTTTTTTTTTTTTGTTTTGTTTTGTTTTGAGGAAAGGTCTCACTCTGTCACCCAGGCTGGAGTGCAGTGGCATAGGTCATGGCTCACAGCAGCCTCAACCTCTGGGCTCATGTGATCCTCCCACCTCAGCTTCCCAAGTACCTGGGACTGTAGGTGTACACACTACCATGCCTGGTTAATTTTTTTGTATTTTTTTGTAGAGACAGGGTCTCACCATGTTGTCCAGTCTGGTCTCCAACTCCTGGGCTCAAGCAATCTGCCCAACTCAGCCTCCCNTTTTTTTTTTTTTTGTTTTGTTTTGTTTTGAGGAAAGGTCTCACTCTGTCACCCAGGCTGGAGTGCAGTGGCATAGGTCATGGCTCACAGCAGCCTCAACCTCTGGGCTCATGTGATCCTCCCACCTCAGCTTCCCAAGTACCTGGGACTGTAGGTGTACACACTACCATGCCTGGTTAATTTTTTTGTATTTTTTTGTAGAGACAGGGTCTCACCATGTTGTCCAGTCTGGTCTCCAACTCCTGGGCTCAAGCAATCTGCCCAACTCAGCCTCCCAAAGTGCTGGGATTACAGGTGTGAGTCAATGCAACAGCCTCCAAAATATATTTATTTGACATATTTTGAAAGGGCCCTGCAAAGCTGTCTCTCGTGGGGGAAATTTACATTCTGTAGAGAATCTTCTTCCCTTTCCAGGTCTTTTTCTGATCCTGAAGAGATTAGCTGGGAGTGTAACACCTTTCAAAGGTCTGAGTAGGAAACATTTGCCATCTATTGCCGCTAAGGGCAGCCACTTATGAGACTTCAGCTACATAATAACCTTGGTCTCCACAACCCCTTGTCTTAACCCAGACACTCATTTCTGTTTATTACAGATCTTTAGATAATAACTTAACTGTTTCAACTAATTGTCAATCAGAAAAGTTTTGAATCCACTTGTGACCTGTAAGCCCCCACTGGAGTTGTCCCACCTTTCTGAACTGAACAAATGTATACCTTACATGTAGTGACTGAGGTCTTATGTTTCCTTGAAACATATAAAACCAAGCTGTACCACAACCACCTTGGGCACTGGTTCTCAGGACCTCCTGAGGCTTCGTCATTGGTCGTGGTCTCCACATTTGGCTCAGAACAAATCTCTTCAAATATTTTAGAGTTTGGCTTTTTCATCAACAGTCCCACACTATCACATGGATTATTCTTCTTTTCTTCTGTCCTGACAGAAGATGCCCACCCACTCAATGTTGTAGACCAACATTTCCTCATCCAGGTCTTTTTTTTTTTTTGAGGTGGAGTCTCGCTCTGTCGCCGGGGCTGGAGTGCAGTGGCTGGATCTCAGCTCACTGCAAGCTCTGCCTCCCAGGTTCACGCCATTCTCCTGCCTCAGCCTCCCGAGTAGCTGGGACTACAGGCGTCAGCCATCTCACCCGGCTAGTTTTTTGTATTTTTTAGTAGAGAGGGGGTTTCACCATGTTAGCCAGGATAGTCTCAATCTCCTGACCTCATGATCCGCCAGTCTCGGCCTCCCAAAGTGCTGGGATTACAGGCTTGAGCCACCGCGCCCGGCCCCTCATCCAGGTCTTAATGTCCCCTAGGAAGACCTCTGTGAGAGTCTCCTGCCCCATCCGGATTAGGTACCCTCTTTTGGCTCCAAAGATAGCTCTCTACCTCCAACATATGCTGACATTATACAATTTTTTAATAACCTGTTTACCTATCTGTACTGCCAACTATGACATAAGCCAGAAGAACCAAAAAACCATGCTTAGTTCACTGTTATGCTCCCATTAGCCAGCACAGAACTAGTCACATAGTAGACACTCAGTAAATATTTACCAAATGAATGTATCTCATCCAATTCCATTTTCTGGTTGAAGTAATGGTTTAGAGATAATAAGCTCCTTATCCATGACTACATCATACATAGTAGTTAAACTGGGTTAGAATTTGCAACTCCTGCCTATAAATGTGGGCTCTTCTCCACTTTGCTAGTCCTCTTTGTGCTGGAAGGTTAGGATTCTCCAGATGTGGTAGGTTTATTTTTCAGAGGGGTGTGTGTGTGTGTGTGTGTGTGTGTGTGTGTGTGTGTATGTGTGTGTGTGTGTGTGTATGTCCAGCTCTTTTGTATTAAAAAAGAGAGGCACACTCAGGATCCTGCAAGTAATAGGATTTTTGGGGGGAGTTCCCTTGTTTTCTTTTTGGATATACCCATGTTAAGGATAATGGAAAGCACATGTGACAAGAATTGCCATCCAGCCAGGCTAGAAGGAAACCTGACTAGGAACTAGGTTTTCTCCTTGTTCCTGAGCAGCAAAATGTCACCAGTTCCCCACCATCCTGAGGACTCAGCTCTGCCCTATTGCTTCTGTTCTTGTTGCTATCTACCAGTGACCCGCCTTCTGTGCATGCCTTCCTGATGGCTGCTGCTTAATAGGAAGATGAGCTTGCGCATGCCTTCTCTTTGCAAGTTTTTATCATCTCTTATTGCTACCCAACTGATTTTCTCTTCTATATTTTCTAATTCTAGTTTCTGACCACGCTACTCTCATTGGCTCCTTTGGCTACAGTCTCTTCTGTTTGGGTTTTTTTTTTTTTTTTTTTTAAATGCCTGGCCACTCCATAGGTTAGCCCATGGGCTGGCTGCTTTTGCAGTCAATTGGCTATGATGTGGGAGGACGAAAGGCCGGTCATGTGGAATATAACATGTTTTTTCCATGAAGATTGTAGAGGAGGCATTTTTTTCTTTCCTTGTGATTGAGAGTGAGGCAGATAACATCACTGATGTATCCAGTACAGCAAAAACCAAAAAACAAAAGAACACTTCAAACCACAGTTTTTGGATAACAGTCCAACGCATTCTCTCATGGCAAGGTATAGTAGTATCTTTAAAAGGCTCAAATGCTTTCATTTCGGCCATGTGGTGGGTCCCAGTTTTCTTTTTTCAGGTTAAGGGGCTGGGGAAAAAACATGCTAGGGGTGGTGTAAAGAAAATGGAAAGTAAAATAACTCAGATTGTAACATTATTTGACTTAGACAATAACAAGCGAATTTACATGAAGTTAGATCTCAAAGTGATTTCTATGAAAGCAGACAACTAAGTTTTATTTTCTTTCGTTTTAAAAAAGATTTTAATCTAATCTGGTAGAGTAGGAGAAAATAACTCAATGTTCTGAAAATAAATTTCCCAGAGGAGGCCATTAAGGCAGCCCTCTTGTTTCCTGTCATACTCTGAATCAGCTACAAGGACAAACTCTATTTGTTTGGGTACATTAATTTTGCTCAATGGCCTTTCTATAAAATGAGCATCAAATTGATGGGACTGGACCTCAGTAAAGAAGAAGTTCCAATTTTCTCTGGATGGATTGTTCTGGACGTGCAGTGGAAAATTGTTATTAATAGCAATTCATGTTTACTATCCAGTGAGCACAAGAGAAAGATGGAGTTTAGAAACACAGCTGTATCTGACTAAGCACTGAGCACCACAGGACAAATTACTAGAGAATGATGAGCTCATCTTTGTCTTCGGTGTTGCTAGTCTACTTGGGCCATATTTGGTATGCTGGACCACAGGTTTTCTCTGACTGTGTCTTGGTTCAGTAACTTCAGGGAAGCAAGATAGGTTTTTAATATGATCTAGTCATTTGGGTTGTCTTGTTGCAGGTACCATATGGTGCTGATGTGTTGGATGCCTCCATGTGTTAATTTCAATCATTCAACTGGACACATGGTGAGAGACTGAACAGACATGCTTCCTTCCCTCATGGAGTTTATATTGCGATTGAATCTGGTTCCTAGACCTTCCTGATTCTGATTCAGCCTTCTAAGTTCAAACCAAAGCAGAGGTATTCAATGGCCTTTGATTTTCCTTCTCAGGTTAAGGGGTTGGAAGTAAAGCATGCTAAAAGAATGTGTGAAGAAGGAAATTAAAAAAAGGAAAATAGGCCAGGCACCGTGGCTCATGCTTGTAATCCCAGCAGTTCGGGAGGCCAAGTTGGGAGATCACTTAAGGTCAGGAGTTCAAGACCAACCTGGTCAACGTGGTGAAACTCCATCTCTACTAAAAATAAAAATATTAGCCGGGTGTAGTGGCGCATACCTTGGTCCCAGCTACTCAGGAGGCTGAGGCAGGAGAATCACTTGTACCCTGGAGGTGGAGGTTGCAGTGAGCCAAGATCATGCCACTGCATTCCAGCCTGGGAACAGAGCGAGACTCTGTCTAAAAAAAAAAAAGGAAGGGAAGCAAAATAACTTCATCTTCCTGGGGCTCAGTCAGAATCCAGCAAGTTCCTGCAGACAGTGGGGTATGGAGAGCTGCTATAAATCACATTTCTCATAAATGTATAAGACTTTGCCATTTGCATTCTGTGTGTTAAGCTCATTCCTGATTCTACTTATCTTCTCTTCCATGGAAATAAACAAAGACCTACTCAAATGAGAGCAGGCAAAAGCTCCTTGTTTATAGCTGGTTATAGCAAGGGAGTCAGCCACCATCACTTGGGTTTGGCAGAGATTCAAAGGCAGGTAGAGGAGTGGGAAAGTTTCATGGTAACAAAAAGGGAAGGCTTCCGGTACACCCTGATGGGAGGCTGTTGGCATGGAGAAGTTGGAGGCAGCAAAGCAGAAAGAGGGCATCCTATGTGATTGATTTGGGTATAATATTTGGCTTTCTCTGGTTGGCCTTGAGTTGGAAGCAGGGATTAAAATTAGGGAAGCTGGCTGTTATTAATCAAGTCTTGGCCGTTTGGGGCCAATGGCTACAGGGGTTATTGCTTAGCTTCCTGGGCTGTTGGCTAGAGATAATAGGTTGTTTACTATAGACTGTGGGTCAGGAAGTTCTACTTAAAATATATATATATATTATATATATGTATATATATACACACACATATATACACATAAACACACATATATATGTAAAGAGAAAGACAGGGAGTGTCTCATTCTGTCACCCAGGCTGGAGTGCAGTAGCTCAATCACAGCTCACTGCAGCCTAGACCCCCTGGACTCAAGTGATCCTCCTACCTCAGCATCCCGAGTAGCTGGAACTATAGGTATGCACCACCATGTACAGCCAATTTTTTTGTATTTTTTATAGAGATGGTGTCTTACTGTGTTGTCCAGTCTGGTCTCAAACTCTTGGGCTCAAGCGATTTGCCCATCTCAGCCTCCCATAGTGCTGTGATTACAGGCATGGGCCACCGTGTCCAGCCTCAGAGTTCTACTCTGATAGATGGTCTGGCTATTGTCTTGTATATTCAATATCTCACCATTTTACCTAGATTGCTTCATGTATTTTAACTTTTAAATCCTTTATCTTACACATATCTATTCATAGCCATCAGTTCCGCAACCTCCACAGTACATTTTCTAAAAATCTTTAATTATAAAAAGAATATATGTTCATCAAATTAAAAGTTTTAAAGATAGAGCTAAACAAAAGGAAAAATAATTTCATAAACTCCCACCAACCACATTTCTGCTCTATGTTCTTTCTATGCATATATATCAATATAATCCCATGGTACTTTGTGTATTTGTAACTCTGTTATAAATAGTTGTCGGTGTGTGCTTCCTCCCCCTCCCGGAATTGGGGATTTGCAGAGATAGAGAGTGTTTTTCATTTAACCCTTACTCTCCAAACCTTACATGGTGTGTTAAACCTGATAGCGTGTTTAATAAGCATTAAGCACAATTGGGAAATAGAGAAATTGCATGTGGTTAAACCCAGTGGATGGATGGATAAATGGATGAATGGAGGGATGGATACATTGTAATACCTTTAATTGTCAATTCTATTCCACATAACTAATGATTTAAACATCAAACTTTTGAATGAACATGTTGTGGCCTCTTGACAGCAATGGAGAAAATTCTGACTTCTGCTCTCAGCTTAGTTATTTCTTACATTTGTCTATGACTGATAGTTAGCCAATTACTAAATGACAGCGTCAATCCCTTTCATCCATACGTGCATTCAACATTTTTATAAAACTGCAATCTCCCTGTCACGAGTAGATAGATCATTTTCATTTTTCAATTATTTGAGATTCAGTTTAGGACTCTGGTTAATGGTTTTGCAAGACTTGATTGGAGAGGTCCTTTTCTTTCCTGATTAAAAGCATGTATGATGTCGTCTCTCTAGCTATCTTTTATTTGTATCTAGTAATTGTGAATCTAAATATATGACTATGGTGATCTGTCACATACTATATTATGTGAATTTTTCAGGAAGCAAATTAATTCTAAAAAAATCATTTCAGAAGATTGTGATTAGTCAGATTTAGGATATTGGAAGTAAATCTTACGTAAAATAAATTGTTTTCAATAAAACATTATAATAGAAAATCACTGTTGCCAACTCCAATTCAATATTCTTCCTATTATAATACCTGTGTATCATATCTAAAGAGGAGTTTCTACATAAATTGTCTCTACGGCTGTTGTCCTTGGGGCTTAGTCTTTAAAAAACTACAGTTGGTAGTAGCATGGAGAAGAGTACCAAGTCAGCCATCCTGAGCCCCCTCTCATTCTAGCTGTCTCTTACAGGTTTTGTGATCTCGGATATGTTATCATCTCTGCTGGAGTCTTACTTACCTACCCTGTACAATGGGGATCAAATGTTATCTTATAAAAGACAGTCATTCATTGTTTTATTCAATGAACACTTACTTATGTGTCCAAGCCCTATGGTAGGCAGAGCTATTGGGTGATAGCACAACTCCATGCACAATATGTTTCTGTTGTTTTTGATGCTTTGGGGATAAGTAGGATGGAGGCAGGTAAGGGGCTTCTTCAAATCTTCTGTTGTAGTGAAATTGGCAACTCAAAGATATAAGCCAGTTCCTGGTAACAACATGCTGTAGTTGGAGGTAGGAGTATTGGGGCTCAAATCTTTGGCAACTTGATATTGGGAAACTCTGAACTGTTCCCTTTCAATTCTCTCCTGGGCAAAATGTAAATAATGGTTTCTGTTTCACTTACTGTCCAGAATTCTTTAGGCAGTTATATCTGCTAACAGTTTACATTGTTACCATATTCAAATGAGATCATTAAAAGGTATTATCTCTGCACATGACCTTTGTAAACTGTAAATATATAATTGGTGATTAAAATTCTTACTTTTTTATTTTTTAACTCAGGTTGGTTTGAGGAAAGCAATGTTTTCAGTTTTTTGGTTAAACTTTCCCAGAGGAGTTTGAAACTCTTCCCTGCACCTACCCTAGAGTTTATCCACAGCATCGCATGTTTATTGACATCAACTAGGAAGCATTTCAAAAATCCCGAGGTGTCTTGCCCTAAGCAATTGAATTGTATGTAATCTCTGGGGGTGGAGCAGTCAAAAAACTCCCTAGGTGATCCGAATGTGCAGCCAGGGCAGAGAAACACAGCCTTAAGAAATGATTTTCCAGTTTAACACCTGAAGTTCAGCCAGAAAAACTCCTAAGCATTACAACTGTTCCGGGTGGGCGGGTAGTGGTTTATCCAACCTCCCTCTCACTTTCAGGAAGGTGGAGGCTGCAGCCATTCCGGGTGCTTAGATAGGCGGATAGAGGATCTGCCTCTGCCATTACAAAATGCCATTGTCAGCATTTAATATTTTCAACAGTAGTAATAAAATCACTTTTTATAATTGAAGTGCTTCACAGATTCCAGAGTGCTTTCAAATGCACCGACTCATTGAAATAAATTTACTTTGCCCCACCAATACAAAGAAACAAGTGCTTTTAATAGGAATTTTAGAAAGTATAGAAAAGCTGAAAGAAGACATCAAAAAATCTTCCAAATGCCATTACTTAAAGACAATCATATTTTGTAAATTTCTTTCTAATTTTTTAAATAAATTAGTTAACATTTTTATCATAAAATTATGCACGTTTGTTGTAAAAAAAAAGTTAAATACCAAATTTATAGAGCAAAAAATGAAAGTCCCTATCCTCCCTCCAACCCCTCACCTATCCCAACTCCTGCCCTCACCTTATTAAATTACACTCTTCAGAGTCAGATGTCGTTAACAGTCTTTGTTTATCCAATTTAGATGATTTAAACTTTTTTTTTCATTTTTTAGAAAGTTTCCATAGGTTATTGGGGGACAGATGGTGTTTGGTTACATGAGTAAGTTCTTCAGTGGTGATTTGTGAGATTTTGGTGCACCCATCACCTAAGCGGTATATGCTGCACCCTATTTGTAGTCTTTTATCCCATGTCCCCTTTTTACCCTTTCCCCCTGAGTTTCCAAAGTCCATTGCGTCATTCTTATGCCTTTGCATCCTCACAGCTCAGCTCCCACTTATGAGTGAGAACATACGATGTTAGTTTTCTATCCCTGAGTTACTTGACTTAGAATAGTAGACTCCAATCTCATCCAGGTCACCATGAATGCCATTAATCCATTCCTTTTTGTGGCTGAGTAGTAGTCCGTCATGTATACGTAATACCACAGTTTCTTTATCTGCTCGTTGATTGATAGGCATTTGGGTTGGTTCCATGGTTTTGCAATTGCGAATTGTGCTGCTATAAACATGCGTGTGCAAATATCTTTTTCATATGATGACTTATTTTCCTCTGAGTAGATACCCAGTAGTGGGATTGCTGGATCAAATGGTAGTTCTACTTTTAGTTCTTTAAGGAATCTCCACAGTGTTTTCCATAGTGGCTGTACTAGTTTACATTCCCATCAGTCATGTAGAAGTGTTCCCTGATCACCACATCCATCATCCATGCCAACATCTACTATTTTTTGATTTTTAGATTATGGCCATTCTTGCAGGAGTAAAGTGGTATTACGTTGTGGTTTTGATTTGCATTTCCCTGATCATTAGTGATGTTGGGCATTTTAAAAATATGTTTATTGACCATTTGTATATCTTCTTTTGAGAACTGTCTATTCATGTCCTTAGCCCACTTTTTGATGGGATCACTTTTTTTTTTTCTTGCTAATTTATTTGACTCCCTTGTAGATTCTGGATATTAGTCCTTTGTCAGACGTATAGATTGTGAAGGTTTTTTCCCACTCTGTGGGTTGTCTCTTCGCTCTGCTGACTGTTCCTTTTGTCATGAGAAAGCTTCTTAGTTTAACTAAGTCCCAGCAATTTATCTTTGTTTTTATTGCATTTGCTTTTAGGTTCTTGGTCATGAAATCCTTGACTAAGCCAATGTCTAGAAGGGATTTTCCAATGATATCTTCTAGAATTTTTATAGTTTCAGGTCTTAGATTAGGTCCTTAATCCATCTTGAGTTGATTTTTGTATAAGGTGAGAGATAAGGATCCAGTTTCATTCTCCTGTATGGGGTTACCCAATTATCCCAGCACCATTTGTTGAAAAGGATGTCCTTTCCCCACTCTGTTTTTGTTCGCTTTGTCAAAGATCAATTGGCTGTAAGTATTTGGGTTTATTTCTGAGTTATCTGTTCTGTTCCATTGGTCTATGTGACTATTTTTATACCAGTACCATGCTGTTTTGGTGACTATGGCCTTACAGTATAGTTTGAAATCAGGTAATGTGATGCCTCCAGATTTGTTCCTTTTGCTTAGTATTGCTTTGGCTATGTGGGCTCTTTTTTGGTTCCATATGAATTTTAGAATTGTTTTCTCTAATTCTGTGAAGAATGATGGTGGTATTTTGATGGGGATTGTGTTGAATTTGTAGATTGCTTTTGGCAGTATGGTCATTTTCACAATATTGATTCTACCCATCCATGAGCTCCTCCTCAATATAGTACTGGAAGTCCATAGTACTGGAAGTCATAGCCTGAGCAATCAGACAAGAGAATGAAATAAAGGGCACCCAAATTGGTAAAGAAGAAGTCAGACTGTCACTGTTTGCTGATGATATGACTGTTTACCTAGAAAACCCTAAAGACTCCTCCAGAAAACTCCTAGAACTGATTAAAACAATTCAGTAAAGTTTTCTGGTTACAAAATTAATATACACAACTCAGTAGCTCTTCTGTACATCAACAGCGACCAAGCTGAGAATCGAATCAATAATGCAACCCCTTTTACAATAGCTGCAAAAAAAAAAATACTTAGGAATATACCTAACCAGGGAGGTGAAAGACCTCTACAAGGAAAAACTACAAAACACTGCTGAAAGAAATCATAGACAACACAAACTAATGTTCTTTACATACAAACACTTTCTGGCTTTTCCTTTCTTTGTGCATAAGTTTAAAAGCTTCCTTTTCATGGTTGTATTCTTAAAGTATATGCAACTTTTATTCAGTTTTACCTCAATGAAAATTATATCATAAGTTTTCTTAAGTATGATTTTTAATGGCTGCTTAATATCCTATTGAATATATGTATTATAATTTGCTTAATTATGTAGTGTTGAATAATTACTTTTTTTCTAGCTTTTGACTATTATAAATCCTGCAGTAACCGTCTTGCACATAAAGCCTTTTCTGTTCTATTTAGGTAAATTCTTTCTTTCTTTTTTTTTTTTTTTTTTGAATAGAGAATGGGTTCTCACTATGTTGTCCAAGTTGGTCTTGAATTCTTGGCCTCAAGTGATTCTCCCACCTCGGCCTCCCAAAGTGCTGGAATTACAGGAGTGAGCCACCGTGCCTGGCCTCTTTCCACAATTTCTCTAGGTATATCCATACTCCAGGAGAGCATTCCTAGGTTGCGTTGATTATTCTTTCTGTGACCCTGGGAAGTTGGCTATGCAGGTACCTACCCATTGGATACTAACACAGGAAGGAGCATGGGTTTTGAGGGTCAGACAAACTTGTATTCAAATCCTAGCTTTGACCAAATGTGGTGACTCACACTTGTAATCCCAGCACTTTGGAAGGCTGAGACGGGTGGATCACTTTAGGTCAAGAGTTCAAGACCAGCTTGGCCAACATGTGAAACGCTATCTCTACCAAAAATACAAAAATTATCTGGGTGTAGTGGTTGCACACCTGAAATCCCAGCTACTTGGGAGGCTGAGGCATGAGAATCACTTGAACCTGGGAGGCAAAGATTGCAGTGAGCTGAGATCACACCACTACACTCCAGCCTGGGTGACAGAGCAAGACTCTGTCTTAAAAAAAGAAAAAAAAAACTAGCTTTGCCATTGATTAGCTGTGTGACTTTGGAAAATAACTTAACCTCTCTGACTCTCATATTGTGCATTTGTGATACAGAGATAATAATGCCTACTTAATGGTGCTACCATATTATGAAGATTATTTTGTAAAGCACGTATGGAGGTAACTTCCCTGAATTAACACGGAGTAAAAGATATTTCCTGTACTTCCTTGAAAACAACAATGTTGTGGGGACTTTTAAAAAAATAAAGTGTGGCTTATATACTGTAAGGTGCACAGAATTTAAACACATAACTTGACGATTTTAAAGCATATGTATAAACCTAAGTAACTACAATTCAGATCAAGAGATAGAACATTTTCATCACCCAGAAAATTCTCTTATGCCTCCTGCTTCCCCATCAGTAACCATTTTCCTTCTCAGAGGTAAGTGCTGATGTCTACCAAAATGGATTAGTTTTTTATCTTAACCTTTATTATTTTTGTCTTTTATTTCTTTAAATAAAGTCTCTTATAGATTTATTTACCTAACAATTTTGTCATTAGGATAGCATTGGCTTTCACCTAGATGACAAGACTTTTCAGCACAAATATAAAGTTTTCTGTGAGTAGCAGTCCTACACTGAATCCAAAACCTCTTATTTTGCTTGTCATTCTTTCCTAGTCTTCAGTTGCACAGCAGAAGGGGAAAAGGGTGGAATTGCAGAGGAAGAGAGGGTGCTATTTTGTCAGGGATAATGAGAGTTCAACATGGCTGGGGAGGCCTCAGGAAACTTACAATGACGGCAGAAGGCGAAGGGGAAGCAAGGCACCTTCTTCACAAGGCTGCAGGAGGGAGAATCGTCAACCTTTATTTGAAGGAATCAAACAGTATTTATTTTTGTGTTTCTTGTATCTTTTGCTCAATAATTATGTCTGTAAGATTTATTCATGCTGTTGTTTTAATAGTTTGTCCTTTTATATTGTGTCATATTTCAAGCTCTGAACATCCCAACATTTGTTTATCTATTCTGCTATTGATGGACATTTGAGCTGTTTCTGGTTTGGATCTATTATGAACACTTTGGTGCATATCTCTAGTGGACACAGAACACTCATTTTTTTGGTATATATACCTAGGAGTAAAATTGCTGCATCATGGGGTAGGTGAATATTTAGCTTTGGTAGATATTTCCATTATCGTCTATGAAAACAGATTTCAAAAAGTTAAAGTCGGTCAGGCGCGGTGGCTCACGCCCGTAATCCCAGCACTTTGGGAGGCCAAGGAGGGCGGATTACCTGAGGTCACGAGTTCAAGAGCAGTCTGGCCAAGTTGGTGAAACCCTGTCTCTACTAAAAATATTTTTAAAAATTAGCCAGGCATGGTGGCAGGCACCCGTAATCCCAGATACTCAGGAGGCTGAGGTAGGAGAATCGTTTGAACCTGGGAGATGGAGGTTGCAGTTGTGAGCCGAGATTGTGCCACTTGCACTCCAGCCTGGGCGATACAGCGAGACGGTCTCAAAAAAAAAAAAAAAAAAGTTACTTAATTATTTATTCGATAAATGGTAAGTGCTACCATGCATCAGCTACCGTCCTAAGTCCTGAGTTGGGGAAGTTCTATGGTTAGTCAATTGAGAGAATCAAAGACATTAGGGACCACTTTTTCTTTTTACCCTCTTTAGAGTGTTTTAGGGCACTGAACTTCATCTCCTTATTCCTACCCTCATGGTCTTAAGATGGTTTCTGCAGTTTCAGGTATTATGTTAATATAATTACAAGATCTCATCCACAAACAAAAAGCAGGTGAGGAGGAGGGGAACGGTTCTCCTTGTGTGTGTGTTTTGTTTTGTTTTTAATCAGAAAGCTTTCTCATAACTCCCCAGCAAGCTTTCCCTGTGGCCCCATTAGCTGGGTTGGGTGATATGTACATGCCATAGCAGCAAAGTCTGGAGGAAGAGTTTCCAGTGACCGGGTGCGGTGGCTCATGCATGTGATTCCAGCACTTTGGGAGGCTGAGGGAGGAGGATTGCTTGAGCCCAGGAGGTCAAGGCTGCAGTGAGCCAAGATAGCACCACTGCACTCCAGCCTGGGGTGACAGAATGAGACCCTGTTTCAAAAATTAAAAAAAAAGTTTCCAGCATTTTAACCTTCTTTAATAAGAAGCATGTTCAGCCAGCAAAGAAGAAGAAGAAAAATGGTTATAGACAAGCAACCAACAGCATCTGCCAAAGCTATTTTATAGCTGTTTAAACCTAGGTAAGTAACTTACTCACTTTCTGACTTTTCCATCAGAAAAATGGGAACAATAACAATTGCTTTAAAGATTAGGATCAGTATTAAGTAAAAAAAAAAACATGTGATGTGATAGGTATCAAATAAATGCTAATACCCTCCCTTTATACTATTCCCACTCTATGGTGCTTAACATTTGTGATTTCATCAATTGTCCAAATGAAAGACCAATTGAGAAAAGTGAAGAGAAGAAACTAAGAGAATGTATTTCACGTTGTGATATGTGCATGTAATTTATAAATTATATGGCTGGAGAAATTGTAGTTTATTATTTTAGGATGCAAAATAGAAGGTGGAAATCTGAATCAGTTACAGGGAGATGTATTGCAGTTAAATGAATTGTTTTGCTTCACAAATACATGAAAAAAATCTAGTCATGTGAAGGATATTGGATACCAAATGGACTTTATTTTTAACTGTTTGTTTTAATAGCTCATGAAAATATGGTGGTGCTTTTATGGCTGCAATGAATTTTAGGAATAGGAGACTTCACTGCAGCTTTCTAGCACTAAATCTTTTTAGTGGAGACATAAGAGACTTAGTATGCTGGTGTCTCTCCATGCATCCTGACGGTCAGTTCCTCCTTTGCTGCTATTCATGCTTTTCTAAAAACTGGAGGCTGTGAGGATGGGTGGAAGGGGTGACAATTTTAAGAGTTGGTGCCTAGGAAAGTTGTATCATCCCTCATGAGCTTCATTTGCTTTTCTTAAGTTGATTCTCTTGATTCACTTTTTTTTTTTTTTTTTTTGAGACAGAGTCTGTCTCTTGTCACCCAGGCTGGAGTGCAGTGGTGCAATTGTGGCTTACTCAGCCTTGACCACCTCCTGCTTCAGCCTCCTATGTAGGTGGGACTACAGGCCTATGCCATGTTACCTGACTATTTTATTACTTTTTTGTAGAGACAGGGCCTTGCTGTGTTGCTCATGCTAGTCTCAAACTCCTGGCCTCAAGAGATCCTCCTGCCTCAGCCTCCCAAAGGGGTTACAGGTGTGAGCCACTGCACCTGGCCAATTCTCATTTCTTAAATACAAGCCTTTTCCTCTTCCTGTGTAGGATATATGATGGCTTCTTTGGAATTGACTTTAAACGGGGGAAGATTTGGGAGGCCAAGGTGGGAGGATCACTTGAGCCCAGGAGTTGGAGGTCATAGTAAGATATGATTGTACCACTGCTCTTCAGCCTGGGTGACAGAGCGATACCTGTTAAAAAAAGATAAAAGAAAAAAAGAGGGGAAGACTTTGTGGGTATATAAGATTATTTTATTTTGATATTAGAAATTCAGCTTAACTTTTTATCCATAAAAAGGGAATTGATGGCTGGGCATGGTGGCTCATGCCTGTAATCCCAGCACTTTGGGAGGCTGAGGCGGGTGGATCATGAGACCAGTTCAAGACAAGCCTGGCCAAGATGGTGAAACCCCGCCTCTACTAAAAATACAAAAATGAGCCAGCTGTGGTGGCGGGTGGCTGTAATCCCAGCTACTCGAGAGGCTGAGGCAGAAAATTGCTTGAACCTGGGAGGCAGAGGTTGCAGTGAGCTGAGATGGTGCCACTGCACCCTAGTCTGGGCATCAGAACGAGACTCCGTCTCAAAAAAAAAAAAAAAAAAAAAAGGAATTAATTAGCTCACACAACTGAAAATCTAGGTCATATGTGACTTCAGGAGTGGCTAGATCCAGGAGTTCCAAAGTGTCAAAGGATTGGTTTGCCTGTTTCCTGTCTTGCCTGCTTTCCTCTATAGCGGCTTCATTCTCAGACAAGCCAATCTCTAGAGGTGACAAAATACCTGCCAGTAGTTTGTCTTCTTGGCAAACTCAGAAAAAAAATACCTTCTTTTTCCAATAGTTCCAGAAAAAGATGTCTATTCTGGAGGGCAAGGCTAAGGACAGGGCTGATTCTGAGCCAGAGGGCACCAGTACGTACAGGTAGAACAGCAGTTTCTAGTTGGCATCAGATGGGACAGTGCTTATGCTCCATCTCTTGTTAACCATTTTGAAGTAAGAGGTGGCAAATGAATTATCCCCTTGGGCTTTTGGTAACTTTCATTTCATTTCAATCATCTTCATCTTCGTTTTTCCCTTACCTCTTTCTTTTGCCCTTCTAAAATTTCCGTAAGTGGGTGGGTGAGATTTGATCCTAATTGGGGTAAAGTGAGGGTGATATAGTCATAGTGGTGGTGATTGTGCCTTTGGAAAGTGAGGCCTGGTTATGTCAGTCCTAGTTTTCTACCACAAATTCCTTTGTCCCCTTTAGTTGTCTTAAAGAGCATGGACAATAGAGCTGCAGCTCCCGGTCTTAAAACCAGGCATTTCAGCTCCCCCCTTATGAGCTGAGTGACTTTGAATTTCTAAGCTTATAAGGGTTTACAGGGTTTTTTTTTTTTACCTGTAAAATGAAGATAGCAACAGGGAATTGTTGAGAGAATTAAACAAATTAATATATATAAAATACTTATATGACAGATTTGATTTTTAATTACCTATATATAATCAGCTATGGGAAGAATGTATCTCCCCATCCCATTTGAAGTTAGACTTCGTCTTTTTTTTTTTAAGGCAGTATCTCACTCTGTCACCCAGCCTGGGGTGCAGTGACACAATCTTAGCTCACTGCAGCCTCGACTATCTGGGCTCAAGGGATCCTCCCATCTCAGCCCCCCTGAGAAGCTGAGACTACAGGTGCATTACCACCACACCAGGCTAATTTTTCAATTTTTTGTAGAGATGGGGTCCCACTATATTGCCCAGGCTGGTCTTCAACTCCTGGCCTCAAGCAATCCACCTACCTCAGCCTCCCAAATTGCTGGGATTACAGGTGTGAGTCACTGTGCCTGGCCTTAGAAGTTTCTTAAAGGAAGATTTACAAATGGCCAATAAGCACATGAAGATACTCAACCTCAATAGACATCAGAAAAATGCAAACCAAAATCACAGTGAGATACCACATCATACCTACTAGTATAGTTATAATTAAAAAGCCAGATAGGTGGGGCGCTGTGGCTCATGCCTGTAATCCCAGCACTTTGGGGGGCTGAGGCAGGTGGATCATTTGACGTCGGGAGTTCGAGACCAGCCTAACTAACATGGTGAAACTCCATCTCTACTAAAATACAAAAATTAGCTGGGCATGTGGTGGGCAACTGTAATTCCAGCTACTCAGGAGGCTGAGGCAAGAGAATCGCTTGAACCCAGGAGGCAGAGGTTGCAGTGAGCTGAGATCACACCACTGCACTTCAGCCTAGGTGACAGAGTAAGACTCTGTCTCCAAAAAATAAAATAAAATAAAATAAAATAAAATAAAATAAAATAAAATAAAATAAAATAATAAAAGCTAGATAATAACAAGTATTGATCAGTATGTGAAAAAATTAGAACCCTAAGTGCAATGTCTCACACCTATAATCTCTGCACTTTGGGAGACTGAGGTAGGAGGACTGCTTGAACTCAGGAGTTTGAGACCAGCCTGGGCAACACATTAAGACTCTCATCTCTGTATTTAAACAAATACATGAATGAATAATTTTTTTAAAAAAGAACCCTTATACACTGTTGAGAGGATATAAAATGGTGCAGCTGCTCTGAAAAACTGTTCAACAGTTACTATAAAAACTGTCTGGTAAACTGTGTGGCAGTTACTCTGAAAGTTAAATATAGCTTAACCAAATGACCCATCAATTTCACTCCTAGATATAGACCCAAGACAATTGAAATGATATAAATTGGTATAATATTTCTGGGATGTAATCCTATTTGACCCATAAATTCTACCTCTGGTAATATATTCTAAGGAAGTATTTTCTTGTTTTTTTTATGTCCCAGACTATCCTCAAACTCCTGGGCTCAAGTGATCCTCCCACCTCATCCTCCCAAGTAGTTGGGACTAGACTAATGGCAGGCACCACTGCACACGGCTCTAATAAAATATATTCAGACAAGAGTGCAAAATATATGTATAAGATGTTTATTGAGGTATTGTGTAATAAATTTGGAAATAACCTCAAAGATCTATCAATAAGAGATAAGTTATGACACAGTTTCTATTAGGCAGTGGAATACCTAGCACTTATTTAAAAGGATTTTGTTGATAGCTAGGTGTAGTGGCTCACACCTGAAATACCATCACTTTGGGAGGCCAAGGCAGGTGAATCTCCTGAGCTCAGAAGTTTGAGACCAGCCTGAGCAACATGGCAAAACCCAGTGTCTACCAAAAATACAAAAAAAGAGCCGGGAGTGGTGGCACGCACCTGTGGTCCCAGTTACTTGGGAAGCTGAAGTGGGAGGATCTCTTGAGCCTGGGAGGTGGAGGTTGCAGTGAGCCGAGATCATTTCACTGCACTCCAACCTGGGTTACAGAGTGAGACCCTGTCTCAAAAAAAAAAAAAAAAGAAGAAGAAGAAGATAAGGGCAGACGCAGTGGCTCACGCCTGTAATCCCAGCACTTTGGGAGGCTAAGGTGGGTGGATCACTTGAGTCTAGGAGTTTGAGACCAGCCTGGCCGACATGGTGAAACCCCATCTCTACTACAAATACAAAAATTAGCTGGGCACGGTGACTGGTGCCTGTAATTCCAGATACTTGGGAGGCTGAGGCAGGAAGATCGCTTGAACCCAGGAGGCAGAGGTTGCAGTGAGCCGAGATCGTGCCACTGCACTCAAGCATGGACAACAGAGTGAAACTGTGTCTCCAAAAAAAAAAAGGTAAGAGGATTTTGTGTTACTGGACTGATGAACCTTTTACCCTGTAATTTTTATCTTGTTTGGAGATGGAATGAACAGACTAGGACAAACATCTGCTTTTCTTATTCACTCACCTCTGGGCCCAGCTCCTAGAAGATACCACATATTTGAAGCAACAAAGGAGAATGTGCAATGTTTGCAAATTCCTTTTCTACAGTTCCTGGTTGTTGGAGGCTATGTTGAGTAGCTTTCTATGTTTCTATTTGACAATTGGGGGTGAAAGATTCCCTTCAGTGTCCCAAATCAGAGAAGAGAATTGTGATTGGGAGTGGCCAAGGTTCACAATTTCAGTCTGGAGGAAAGGTAAAGAGGTAAGGGCAGCTCCCACCTTGGAAAGACAATCTCCCCAGGCCTGCAGAAACAGACCTGCAGGATACCAGAGTCCCCTTGTCTACTCCCACATCACTGAGAGAGCTTCCCTAACTTGAGGCTCAGCAACATTTGCTATCCTACATTTAGGCAGAGGGTTGCAAACAGTAGGGGCAAATGCTTGAACTCTGCTTAACACTGAGTGGTCTTTGCTGCTTTTGGTCCTGAAATTTCTACCATGTTCCAATGAATCTAAGTACAATCTAGTCTCGGGGTCAGGGTGGGGTAGCCAGCCTAAATTTTGGGATTTTTGTTGTTGTTGTTTGTTTGTGTGTTTTGAGACAGAGTTTCACTCTTCTTGCCTAGGCTGGAGTGCAGTGGAGCGATCTTGGCTCACTGCAACCTCCACCTCCCAGGTTCAAACGATTCTCCTGCCTTGGCCTTCCAAAGTGCTGGGATTACAGGTGTGAGCCACCATTCCTGGCCTTTGATAGTTCTTAAGGTATCTATTTATTGAAAGGAAAGATGTCCATGATGTTAAGTAGAAAAGGAAAGCTGACTACGTTAGGACATAGATATGTTCATATGCTGGACCATATTCACATGTGTATCAAAACATCACATTGTACACCTGAAATATATGCAATTTTAAAAGCTGAAAAAGAGTGTGTGTGTGTATATATATGTATATATACATATATATACACACACACACATACATATATATACACACATATATACACACATATATACACATATATATACACACACATATATATAATGATTTCTATTTTTTGTATTAAAAGCATACAAGTTGTTTGTATAGAGAAAACATTTTGATGGACATATATCCAGCATGGTAACAGTGGCTATTGCTGGGTGGTGTGTTTTGGAGGTGATCCTTTTTTTCTTTTGTATTCTTCACTAGCATTTTATTTTTATTTTGCAATGAGCATGTGTTTTATAAACAGTAGAAATAAAACTATTTTTTAAAAGATGCCAATGTGAGAGGGTCAGGTAGATATTATTCATCTCAATAGCTACACTTCGGAGCTTGACAGATCAACAGTGACACGTAGAAAAGCACATAACACAGGGTGGTTCCTGATTGCAAGGCAGAGGGTGCTACTTTCTGCCCGACATTTATCTCTCACCAGATGTTTGTGGTCATGTCTCCTCCTGCATTATATCAAAGTTAAAGGAATGTCAGAACCTGGTCTGCTAAATGGAGGATTGCTACAGGCTGAATTGTATCCTGCCCCTTCAAATTCATATGGTAAAGTCCTAACCCATAGTACTTCAGAATGTGGCCCTATTTGGAGATAGGGGCTTTACACAGGTGCTTAAGTTAAGATGAGGGTATGAGGGTAGCCCCTAATCCAATCTGACTGGTGTCCTCTAAGGGAAATTTGGATACACAAAGAGATGTCAGGGATTAACCTGCCCAGAGGAAAGGCCACGTGAGGACACAGCAAGAAGGTGGCCATCTGCAAGCCAAGGAGAGAGGCCTCAGAAGAAGCCAAACCTGCTGACACCTTTGACTTCCCAGCCTTCAAATTTGTGAGAAATAAATTGCTGTTGTTTTAAGTCACTCAGTCTATGATATTTTGTTATAAAAGCCCTAGCAAACTAATACAAGGATATTCATCATTCTATGTTTTCGTGCATTGAAATGTATAAATATTTCAGCCTCAATATTTTCACAAATGCTGTCTTTTTTGTCTTCATTCAGAGTAGCTTTCTTCAACAAATATTTCATAAGAACAACTTCATAATATAAATTGTCTCTATTTATGATTCCACACAATTATGGGCTTCCACACTTTCATTTTATTCCAGTACAGAACATAAATTTATCTAATTAAAAATAGGTGCTTCAGCAAAAGATTCATCCTGCAAGTTGAGACATTCTAAAATGCAATTACAGAATTTCAACATTAATATTGTATACTATTTGAGGGCTTATTGTTTAATTTGTTCAGTACTCACTGTGCTTATGAAAGGATAAACTTCAAGTTTCTCTGTTTGCAAATCATTTTTCCAATAACCGCATTTTGGTATTTCATTTGACAAATACTTTGATTACAACTTTTTATAAGCATATGAAAATGTGCTCAACTTTATTATTCATCAGAAAAATACCAATGAAAACTCCAGTGAGATACCACTGCACACTAGAATGGGGAATCATGAAGATTGACACTACCAAGTGTTGGCAAAGATAAGCTGCAAATGGAATTCTCAGATGTTGCTGTAGGAACACAAAATGGTATAGTAGCTGGGGCCATGGCATTATGTTATAAAGGTAGATTCATTATGGCCGGGTGCGGTGGCTCATGCCTGTAATCCCAGCACTTTGGGAGGCCGAGGCAGTGGATCACCTGAGGTCGGGAGTTCAAGACCAGTCTGACCAATATGGAGAAACCCCATCTCTACTAAAAATACGAAATGTATGGTGGCACATGCCTGTAATCCCAGCTACTAGGGAGGCTGAGGCAGGAGAATCGCTTGAACCGGGTAGGCAGAGGTTGTGGTGAGCTGAGATCATGCCATTGCACTCCAGTCTGGGTAACAAGAGCGAAACTCTGTCTCAAAAATAAATAAAGTTAGATTCATTACCATATGATCCAGAAATTCTACTTCCAGATATTTACCCAAGAGAAATAAAAACATATGTCCAAACAAAAACATGAATATGATAGTAGGGTGTGGTGGTGGATACCTGTAATCCTGGCTACTCAGGAAGCTGATGCAGGAGAATCGCTTGAACCTGGGAGGTGGAGGTTGCAGTGAGCCAAGATCGTACCAGTGCACTCCAGTCTGGGTGACAGAGTGGGACTCCGTCTCAGAAAAAAAACAAAAACAAAAACAAAAAACCCACAAAACATGTACATGAGTATTTATAGCAGCATTATTCATAATAGCCCCAACTAGAAACAACACAAATGTCCATCACTATTAAATGGATAAACAAAGTGTGATATACTCATACCACAGAAAACTATTCAGTAATACAAAGAAAGGACATAATACAGACAATAACATGAATACATCCTAAAAACATTATGTTAACAGAAAGAAGTCAATCACAAAAGATTCCATACTCTGTGAATCCACTCATATGAAATTCTGTATTATGTAAAACTATAGGGACAGAAAGAGAATCAATGGTTGCCCGGGGCCAGGGTTAGGGGAGATAAGTGAATATATACAATTATGAGAACACTTTCTGGGGTGAAGAATTGCTCCATTTTTTGACTTGGTTAAATGATTAGACACAATAACCAAAATTTACCAACCTGGACACTTAAAATTAGTATAAATAGGCAGGGCATGGTGGCTCACGCCTGTCATCCCAGTACTTTGGGAGGCTGAGGCAGGTGGATCACAAGGTCAGGAGTTCAAGACTAGCCTGACAACATGGTGAAACCCCGTTTCTACTGAAAATACAAAAATTAGCTGGGCACAGTGGCAGATGCTTGTAATCCCAGCTACTCAGGAGGCTATAAGGCAGGAGAATGGCTTGAACTGAGGAGGCAGAGGTTGCAGTGAGCCAAGATCGTGCCATTGCACTGTAGCCTGGGCAATACAGTGAGACTCTGTCTCAAAAAAAAAAAAATTAGTATAAATGTTACCTTGATAAACAAAAAGGAGAAAGCAGTTTCCAACCAATTTTGAACAAAATACAACCAAAATTAAGAGGACTTGTTTGTACAAAATTCAGTACAATGGTTGAATATCTATATTGGTTTATAAAATAGATATTAAAACGCTTAAACATTTTTAAACATCAGACTGATGACAGGTAGCAGAGAGAAAACACATAATGCCATATTGAAATATGTTTTTATATTCAATGTCAACATTGTCACAAGATTTTGTAATCTAGTTATTCTGTGCATATGTAAAAATATTTGTAGATTTTGGCAATTACAGGTTTTTTTTTTTTTTTTTTGCGACAGAGTCTTGCTCTGTCCCCCAGGCTGGAGTGCAATGGCACAATCTTGGCTCATTGCAACCTCTGTCTCCTGGGTTCAAGCAATTCTCCTGCCTCAGCCTCCTGAGTAGTTGGGATTACAGTCACCTGCCACCAAATCCAGCTAATTTTTGTATTTTTAGTAGAGACGGGGTTTCACCATGTTGGTCAGGCTGGTCTTGAACTCCTGACCTCAGGTGATCCACCCACCTCAGCCTCCCAAAGTGCTGGGATTACAGGCATGAGCCATTGCGCCTGGCCCGGCAATTACAGTTTCTTTTTGAAAATTAAAATAATTATTTTTTGTGAGTTTGAATATAATTATAAATTATGTGTGTACCAAATCCAAATGCAAGTAAATCTCTTTAGTAAGAACACTACTTTTTTCAAAATGTGTATGTATGTTATCACCACAAACATTAGTCAATTTTCTTTAGCATTGCAATTTTTATGTTTTTAAACTGGAGTCTTACTCTGTCACCCAGGATGGAGTGCAGTGGCGTGGTCTCGACTTACTGCAGCCTCCACATCCCAGGTTCAAGCAATTATCCTGCTTCAGCTTCCTCAGTAGCTGAGATTACAGGGACACACCACCACTCTCATCTATTTTTTTATTTTTTTTTTATTTTTAGTAAAGACAGGCAGGCTGGTCTTGAGCTCCTGACCTCAGGGCATCCACCCACCTTGGCCTCTCAAAGTCCTGGGATTACATGCGTAAGCCACTGTGCCTGGCGTGAAAATTTTAATTTATTATAGAATAACAGTCATAATAATTTCATACATTAAACCTTCAAGAGAATAAACTTCAAAAGCTTTACTTTGATTCTACGCACTGGATAGAAATAATTAAATAATTACTAGACTGAACTGGTTTTCTATTTGAAGCTGATGGCAATGATATACAATTAGCATCGTTCAACTGTAAAATTTTCTTCATCACGTATACTGCTATCACTTTTTCTATATACACAATAAAAAATGGCGAAAAAACGAGCAAAAATATGAATGTTGTTTCATCTAAAAGCCATGCATCATAGAGTGACAGATAAATCCACTTTTTGCAGCTACACGTGTTAACAGTCAACTTTAGGCACAGACTTAAAATAACTTCTAGCTTTAGAAACATGTTGATGTTTCTTCAAAAATTTGTATTTATGGCCAGGCATGATGGCTCACACCTGTAATCCCAGCACTTTGGGAGGCCAAGGCGGAGTGATCACTTGAACTCAGGAGTTTGAGACCAGCCTGAACAACAAAGAAAAAAAATAGCCAGGCATGGTGGCACACACCTGTGGTCTCAGCTGCATGGGAGACTAAGGCAGGAGGATCACTTGGGCCTGGGAGGTCAAGGCTGCAGTGAGCTGTGTTCACACCACTGCACTCCAGACTGGGTGACAGACTGAGACCTTGTCTCAAAACAAAAACAAAAACAAAACCCAAAAACCTTTTGTATTTCTTCATATTATCAGTGATATAATTACAGCCTATATGGTGATGTAAATGCTGACATGTTATGTGCAAGTATCCTATCATCATTAACCTTCTTAGTTAACAGATACTCATTACCTAATTTTTTATTAAATACACACTTTGTAATTCTCAAAGGGGTCAGGAAAAGGAATGGATTATTATTGGTCATTCTTCAGAATTAGGGGGAGAGTTGTCCTTTCTAGATATGCATCTCATGACTACTAGATGAGATCATGAAAGAAGCTAGAAGTATAATGTGGAGGTTTTCCAAACCCATCCCAGTTTATCTTTTTAGTGAGGTAAAGTTTTAGTGAGGTGAAATGCAAAGATTTTAAGTGTATTCCTCATAGAGTTTTAACAAAGGTATATGCCCATGTAACCCGTATTCAAATAAAGCATAGAATGTTCTCATTACTCCAGAAAGCTCCTTCACTTCCCCTTCCAGTTAATTCCAACCCCTATAGGTTACCTGTGTTTTTTGTTTGTTTGTTTGAGACAGGGTTTCACTCTGTTGCCCAGGCTGGAGTGCAGTGGCATGATCTCAGCTCACTGCAATCTCAACCTCCCATAGCTCAGGCGATCCTCCTGCCTCAGCCCCTCAAGTAGCTGGGATTACAGATGCATGTCACCATGCTTGGCTAGTTTTTGTATTTTTAGTGGAGACAGGGTTTACCTATGTTGCCCAGGCTGGTCTTGAATTCCTGGGCTCAAACGATCCACCTGCCTCAACTTTCCAAAGTACTGGGATTATAGACACGAGTCACTGTGCCCAGCCTATAGGTGACTCGTGTTCTGATTTCTATTGCCACGCATTTGTTTTGCTTGTTTAAAACTGTATAAAATGGAATTATACAATATAAATTCTTGTGAGTTTGGCCTTTTTTTTTATCTCCTCGACATTATGAAGTAAGATTCAACTACAGTATTGCATGTATCAATACAGTGGTTTGTCCTTTTTTCTTTTTCTTTTTTTGAGACAGAGTCTCACTCTGTCACCCAGGCTGGAGTGCAGAAGCGTGATCTCAGCTCACTGCAACCTCCACCTCCCAGGTTCAAGCAATTCTCCTGCCTCAGCCTCCTGAGGAGCTGGGATTACAGATGCAAGTCACCACGCCCAGCTAATTTTTGTATTTTTAGTAGAAACAGGTTTCACCATGTTGGTCAGGCTGGTCTCGAACTCCTGACCTCGTGATCTGCCCACCTTGGCCTCCCAAAGTGCTGGGATTACAGGCGTGAGTCACTGTACCCGGGCCTCTTCTTTCAGGTTTTAAACTGCTGAGTGGTATTCTGTTCCATGCATCTATCACTATTTATTTATCCATTTTCCTACTGATGGATATTTTCTTCAGTGGTTAATACTTTTGTGTCCTGTCTAAAAGAGTCATTTTCTTTTTTTTTTTTTTTTTGAGACGGAGTCTCGCTCTGTCGCTCAGGCCGGAGTGCAGTGGTGCGATCTCGGCTCACTGCAAGCTCCGCCTCCTGGGTTCACGCCATTCTCCTGCCTCAGCCTCCCGAGTAGCTGGGACTACAGGCGCCCGCCACCACACCCTGCTAAGTTTTGTATTTTAGTAGAGACGGGGTTTCACTGTGTTAGCCAGGATGGTCTTGATCTCCTGACTTCGTGATCCGCCTGCCTCAGCCTCCCAAAGTGCTGGGATTACAGGAGTGAGCCACCGTGCCTGGCCAAAAGAGTCATTTTCTTAAAAGTGTTACTGGATGAGCATAAGTTTTTAATTTTGATGGAGTCTAGGGTATCAATTTTTTTTTTACAGTTAGTGCTTTTGTGTTCTAAGAAATCTTTGCTTACTCCAAGGTTGCAAAGACATTGTTCTATGTTATTTTCTAGAAGCATTATAATTCTAGTTTTTATACTTAGAAGAATGATCTATCTCAAATCACTGTTTATTAGTAATGTCAGGTAAGAATTGGAATGGTTAATTTTTATCTACATTAGGCAACTTTTTTGAGCCTAATTTACCCCGTCTACAAAGTGATTAAAGGCTACCTCAGAGTAGAATTGAATATAAAGTTATTAATATTAGCATTTAGCACAGAGTGGGTGTAGAATAATGTAGTTCAATAAAGATCATCTTATATTTTTGTGGATCTCTTGAATGTCCTACAATAGTCCTGCCCATTTTCTCATGGTCCTTTAAAAGTGTAACACCCTCAATTAGCATGAACACAAGTAATCCAAACTGGCACTTCACGTAAATTTCAGTAATTCTTTGAGCAAGTATGATCTTCATTTTGAAGATGATTAAACCGGCTGAGAAAACATAAATAACTTGCCCAAGGAAACAGCTAGTAAGTGGTATTCCAAATTAGGTCCAAGTTCAAAGCTCACATCATATTCACCACATTCCTTTAACTCTTTTCTTTTTTTTTTTTTTTGAGACAGGATCTCACTCTGTCACCCAGGCTAAGGGGCAGTGTGCCATCATAGCTCACTGCAGCCTCAAATGCCTGGGCTCAAGCGATCCTCCCACCTCCGCCTCTGGAGTAGCTGGGACTACAGGCATGTACCATGACACCTGGCTAATGTCTTTGACCTCTTCATTGGGCCTGACATTCGTGTTAACACGGTCCTTTGGAGTCATCTGGACGTTTTTGTGATGAGCACTTAGAGATAGCCCTTATTTTCAGTCTGTTTGAAACATCATTTTCCTGGTGCATCTTCTACCACGATCATGATGCTCTGTCAGCAGTCTGCAAATGAGCCTCGCATGTCTTCCCCACACCTTAGTCTTCTCCATTTGGTCACACTCCTCTCTGCTATCCATCCATGATTCACACCCAGGGAAGTACAGCCCTCCAGGGAGCGGGTGTTTTGGACCTGCTGCACTTAGTGGGCAGGGTTCAGGGATTCTGAACATCATACCGTGCAAGGAGCAGACCCACAAAAGGAGTCCTTCAGCCCAATAGGCCAATAGTATACTTTCCCTCCCATGTTTGACTAACTCCTGACTGTCTTTAGGGACCATTCTCCTCTGTGAGGCTTTCTGTGTCCAGCCAGGCCCCAGGTCATCTCTGTCTCTTGAATGACAATCTGCTAACGCCACCTCTGCTGCTCCTATAGAGATTTCAGTCCTGTGTTTTCTGGTTTCCTTCTCTTCTGGGTGCCTTTCTATTGAAACACATTGAAGGCACTCCGGCTTCAGGAAGCAAGTCTGCTTACTTACCTATCTAGCACTTCATGAGTGCGATGCTTCATTTGCTCAGTCATTCAGTCAAAAAAATGATTTAAAAAGGCCTCAATCAGTAGAGCTGTAGGAATTTCTTCAGGGGTTGTAGGCAGAGAGACGTGAACAGTGGCCTTTCTACAGAATGAGTATAAATATGTATGCTATTGATGCCTGTGAGAGACCTGGGAGCAGGGACGGATGCAGGGGAAGGCTTCAGCCATGGCTGACCCTTGCGTAGAGCTCAAGGCAGCAACAGAGATATGAGAGAGCCGAAACCGCCTGTCAGCACTCAATTCTGCACTGGCAGTCCCTGTGATTCATGCACCAGGCCATTAATTCAGTAAGAAGCCGCTCAATGGGCAGATGAACAAAAACAGGAGGCCCTTCTGAGAGCCATAAATTCACTCTCCTAACAGCTTTATATACTTGAAAGTGAAGGGTATTCCAGGAGCACTGGGGAAACGACTCAGAGACTCAGTTTCTAACAGAAAACCAGGAAATTCTATTCTACTGCTAACAAATTGAGGACTTACTTTGTCAAGGTGGCTAGGTTGGCACAGAGATGAATAAAAAACCAGGGTTTACTCTTTCGGGAGTTCAAAAACCGGTATTTTTTCCTCCTCCATTCTACTTTTTCCTCCTCCACCTCCATATCTAATCCTAAGAACTATTCCCTTAATACCCTTGTATGAGTCTGTTTTCACACTGCTATAAAGAACTTTCCGAGACTGGGTAATTTATAAAGGAAAGAGATTTAATTGACTCACAGTTTCCTATGGCTTGGGAGGCCTCAGGAAACTTACAATCATGGCAGAAAGGGAAGTAGGCATGTCTTGCAAGGCAACAGGCGAGAGAGAGGGTGTGTCAGTGCAAGAGAAACTACCATTTATAAAACCATCAGATCTCATGAGAATTCACTCACTGTCACAAGAATAGCATGGGGGAAACCACCCCCATAATCCAATCACTACCCACCAGGTCTCTCCCTAAACACCTGAGGATTGCAATGCAACATGGGATTTGGGCGAGGACACAAACTCTAACCACATCAACCCTGTCCAGACTGTCTCCTCTTCTTCATCCCTCTGCAGCTGCCAGGCTTTCCTAATGTCTGCACGGATGGTCTTAACACTCCTTACCTGGTTTCTCTCACTACCCCTGCCCCATATTCTGTTTCAGCATCACACACCGGCAGATTCATGTTTCCAAAAAAGTAATCTGATCCTATCGCTCAGTAACTTATATAAAGCCCTTTACTGATGCTCTGTTGTTTTAAGGAGAAAATTCAGACCCCTTACCAAAGCCCTTCCCCATCATGGCTCTGTTTGCCTCTCCGGCCTTTCGTCAATTTAAGTCTCCGGTCCAGACAAAGTGACTCTCTGGCTGGTTCCCAGACCTCTATGCTCCTGCCTGCTGCTTCCTCCCACCATGTGTCCCAGCCCCTTATTCTGCTAACTGTGCTTTCAAAATGCAGCCTGGGCACTATCTCCTCCTCCTCCTCTCGCTCTTGTCCCGAGTGAAGGTTGCCTCCTACGTGTGCTTCCACCACCCCTACCCATTCTCACTTGTCACATGCACCATATCTGACTCCTTGTTCTTCTCTCCTAGCTGACTTTGATTTTCTCAACTAAACTTCAAGAACTAGATCCGATTCATTGTTGACTGCTCAGCACCTAGTAGAGCACCTGGCACCTGTTAGGTACATTATAAGTGTTTGCTGAATGTATTTGAATGAGTGCCTATGCAAGGTCATAATAAATGAGACAAGAATGGCTTATTCAGAGATGACTGTAATGCACATTTATCTCTCCGTGGTCCCTGGGTTGCTTCTAATACTGCACTTGGAAAAGTTGTGATGGGTAATTGAATGCCTCATTGTTCTTGAATGATGTATGGGAGTGGTATGATCTTAGAAGACAGACAAGGTTTGTTATCTTTGGGGAAATCAAATTATAAGTCTCCAATATAATTCTGTCTCACAAATGATACAAACATTCATGTTCAAAGTAATACACACATCAAAGATCTATAATGTAGTAGGTTGAATATTTTGGTTAAGTACTTGAGTTTGAAACATCATGTGTATTTTATTTTTTTAAAAAAATGTTTTTACTTCTCTCTTTTTTTTTAATAGAGATGGGGTTTCACCATGTTGGCCAGGCTGGTCTTGAACTCCTGGCCTGGGATCCGCCTGCCTTGGCTTCCCAAAGTGCTGGGATGACAGGTGTGAGTCAGTATGCCCGACTGAAACATCATGATTTTATTAAGCAATCTGCCTTGCTTTTGAAACAGTTTTACTTATTTGGTGGCTCCAGACATCCTTTGGTATGTGGCTGCCATCTTTACCTTTGTCTTCACATGACCTTCTCCTCTTCTGCTCTCAATAAGGATACGCCATTGGATTTAGGTAATGACCTAGGTAATCCAGAATGATCTCATGTTATGATACTTAATTACATCCACAAAGACTCTTTTCAAATAGAGTCACATTCATAGGCTCTAGAGATTGGGGTGACCATATTTTTGTGGGGGAGTGGTAGCACAATTCACCCCGTTACTGAAAATACATTTATAAAAGCCACTGGGATGGAATTCCAGGAGTTTTCAATGATCATTTTATCTTAGTTATAAATTACTATTTTGAAGTGCTCCAGAGGAGTCTTATTTCCTCAATTTGGAAGGGGCTGCTACTGGAGAGCATTGAGTATTAATATTGCACGGGGACGCCACCTACTGGTTGTTAAGATTCACAACTGATAGACGTTGGAGGTCACACTGAGTAGAATAACATGCATCAGCACAGTTAATAAACTTGATTACATGGAACCACATTTATTATTAGCACATTGAAAATATAGAATGGCTATTCAAATACAGCTCCCTTCCCTCTCTGAGCCTCAGTTTCTTTACCTGCAAAGGTGAAGATTTCCTCACTCATTTCTTCATTTATTAAGACACAATTATTTGGGTATCCACAAGGTGATAGTGACTGGGACTGCAATAAGCCTCTTACAGATTATTTCTTTTCATAGGTTTGTTGTATGGATTAAATGCAATAATTCAAATAAAGGGTCTGGTGCAGTAATTATTGTTAACTTTAAATTATATTTGATCCAAATATCTAATTAGAGTGGCCTACCTTGACATTGGGTCTTACTTGTTGAAGAGCTCTAGCTCTTTTTTCTTCTTTCTTTCTTTCTTTTTTTTGAGATGGAGTCTCGCTCTGTCGCCCAGACTGGAGTGCAGTGGCGCGATCTCAGCTCACGGCAAGTTCTGCCTCCTGGGTTCACGCCATTCTCCTGCCTCAGCCTCCCGAGTAGCTGGGACTATAGGCACCCGCCACCACGCTGGGCTAATTTTTTGTATTTGTAGTAGAGACGGGGTTTCACTGTGTTAGCCAGGATGGTCTCGATCTCCTGACCTTGTGATCTGTCTGCCTCGGCCTCCCAAAGTGCTGGGATTACAGGCCTGAGTCACAGCGCCCGGCCTTTTTCTTTATTTTTAAAAAACTAAAAAAAAATTTTTTTAGAGACAAAGGCTCGCTATATTGCCTAGGCTATACTTGAACTCCTAGGCTCAAGGGATCTTCCTGTCTCAGCCTTCAGGGCAGCTGAGACTACAGTTTCAGCTTCTTCTTCTTTTTTTTATTTTTTTTTAATGCTTGTTAGCTCTTCCTCTCTTCTCTTCCCTCTGACCTGCAGAAGTTACAACACCACCTCATCCAGTTCAGTTAACTCTTTGGATGTGAACCAATTACTGAGTACCATGAATTTCAAAGCAAAAAGAGAGAAGGGGTCTGGCGATAACTTTTCCTTTTCCTCCTTCCACGCCATTCTAAATTCCCCTTAGTGCCATCTAGAAGATACCTCTCAATGTGTCAACACTATTGAATATCTTTCACACATTGGATAATATACTAAATGTTGAATATACAAAAACAATGAACTCTAGTCCTTGAGGCGAAGAACTTCCAAATGTAAGTCCTAAAAATGGACCAGGCAGAACTCAGTGTCTCCAAGAGTGCAAGAAGGATGTTTTCACTGAACGGTTGAAGCAGTGTTTGGAATGACACAGATCTCATGATTTTTATAAATTCAAATCCAACACAGAGTCACGTGGGCATAGAATTTTCCTGGATGTCTGAAAAATTTGCCAACCAGCTTTTTGCCTCCTTCTGTGTTCACTTTTACTTCACCTGGATGTCTCCTAACATCCTGAGAAGGAAATGTTTCTGAGCTATAAAGAACTTGGAATGTCTTTTTCAAAAGTACACTTTTCAACATTCAAGGAATTTCAAGAAATGTACTATTTGCCTAAGGGTAGATGATTTAAAAGATCTCTCTTGTGATGCCTTCAAATAAGTTGGTGATTGGAAAGCTGATACATGAGTAAAAGGCATTATCATTCTACATTGATGTTTCAGAGGAGGAAGCCAGTTAGGGGAATATTTTCCTCCCTAACATTTTATCCCTGCTGAAATAAGTCAAAATACCCAATGTTCTTTGTATTCAAAAGTGACACTGGTACCAGCATGACTGTCAGCTGCTGTCAATCCTCGGCTTCTGGAAGCAATGTCCCGGTGCTTTAACTTGCTTTTCAGTTTGCTCAGCATGTCTTTGAAGCATCACCTTACTCATCTCTTCCAAAGCTCACTGTTAACCACATTGCACTATTTCACCAGGAAGTCAGCTAAATACTTCAAAGCTAGTGGGCCAGCCTCCTTCTTGTTGAGATAGAAGCCTGTTTTTCAAAGAGCAGTCCTCAGAGAGACAGTGTCAACATGTCCTGGGTACATGTGACACTGCAGATTCTTGGACCTTGTTCCCAGACCAACAGATTCAGAAACTCTGGGAAAAGATCAGGTAATGTGCATTTTAAACAAATGCACCTGGTGATTCCGCTGCAATGATGGCTAAGACCTTTGAGTTGAGGGCTTTTGTAGTCGCCAACTACAGTTTTGTTGAGCCTGTGTATTCATTTACACACAGGGACATCAACAGTCTGCAGAAGCCAGTTCCCAGAAATACACCTTAGTATCTCCACAAAAGGGAGGTCTGTTCACATGATTCTAATCTTCCCAGAAGACTCTCTGACCCTTACATATACTATGACTTATATTTGGAAAATGTCCCACTTGCAATCAAGTATACCTTTCTAAATGGCTACGTAGATCCTGAATAAAGAGAACACATCAAATTCAAAATGCTAACATACATTGAAAGAAGAGGAGCTGTAATCCCAGCACTTTGGGAGGCCGAGATGGGCGGATCACGAGGTCAGGAGATCGAGACCATCCTGGCTAACACAGTGAAACCCCGTCTCTACTAAAAAATACAAAAAACTAGCCGGGCAAGGTGGCGGGCGCCTGTAGTCCCAGCTACTCGGGAGGCTGAGGCAGGAGAATGGCGTAAACCTGGGAGGCGGAGCTTGCAGTGAGCTGAGATCCGGCCACTGCACTCCAGCCTGGGTGACAGAGTGAGACTCCGTCTCAAAAAAAAAAAAAAAAAACAAACAAGAAGAGGAGCTTGAGTAGTGAGAATAGAATTATAACCTTCAACAGAAAGTGGGGAGAATATCCTTAGGTTGGCTGATACACAGGCAAGAACTATTTCTGGTATATGTTGAGAAAATAAAAATAAGTGCAACACGTTGGGCATCCTTTTTAAACAGGTAGATGCCCAGCCCTGCCCAGGACAGGTTGCACTTCCTTTTCTGGCTGCCTAGATACAGTGCCACTGGCAGCTCAGGGCTCTATTTTCATCTGCATTGATTCTACAACCAAGATAGCACTTCTGCCCAGCACTTTTTTTAAACTTTTTTTTTTTTTTTTTTTTTGAGACAGGGTCTTGCTCTGTCACCCAGATTGGGGTGTAGTGGTGTGATCTCGGCCCACTGCAACCTCCACCTCCTGGGTTCAAGTGATTCTCCCACCTCAGCCTTCCGAATAGCTGGGATTACAGGTGCCCACCACCACGCCCAGCTAATTTTTTGTATTTTTATTAGAGATGGGGTTTCACTATACTGGCCAGGCTGGTCTCAAACTCCTGACCTTGCGAGGGTGATCCGCCCATCCTGGCCTCCCAAAGTGCTGGGATTACAGGTGTGAGCCACTGCACCTGGCCACATTTTTTTAACTTTTGATTTTTGAAAAATTTATAGTTTTGCTGGAAATTGCTATATATATGTATTCCACATACCCTGCACCTAGCTGCCCGAATGGTAACCTCTGGCACAACTACAGCACAGGAACAAAGCCAGGAAATTGGCACTGCTTATTGGTACAATCTACCGAGTGTATTCAGATTTCATCATTTTTATATACACTGTGTGTGTGTGTGTGTGTGCAGCTCTGTGCAATTGTATCACATGTATACATTAGTATAGCCACTACCACAGCCGAGCTACAGAATTGTTCCATTACCACAAGGCTCCCTCCCTTCACAGCCATACCTAGCCCCTTCCACCCATCCCTAACCCCAGCAAGGGCTAATCTGTTCTTCATCTCTGTGATAATCCACAATTATTTTTAATAGCATTTTAAAGCCTTGAGGCAACTTCCAACCATGTTGAGCTTCCTGCCTGGACTGTCCAAGTTGTCTCTCAAGGTACCAATTACTGTTTTGTTAGTGCTCTAGTTACAAAGTTGCATAAATTTTTAGTGGTCTGACTATAATCCTAATATTCCTGAAAGCAGTCTTTTTAATGTTCGCTTTTGCTGAGTGTGTGTTTTTCAGCAACATCTATTCTGCATCACCACAGAAATATTTGTTTAGTGGCTGAAACATAACAGAGGTTCATTTATTTCATTCACAGAAGAGTCCAAGGAAGATGTTCTGTCTGGCAAGCATTTTGCTTTTTTTTGTTCGTTTGTTTGTTTGTTTTTGCAGTATTCTTGTCATAAACTTTCAAACCAGGTGGGTGCGGTGGCTCACGCCTATAATCCCAGCACTTTGGGAGGCTGAGGTGAGTAGATTGCTTGAGCTCAGGAGTTCAAGACTAGCCTGGGCAACATGACAAACCTTGTCTTTACTAAAAATACAAAAAATTAGCTGGTCATAGTGGCTTGCACCTATAGTCCCAGCTACTTGTGGGGCTGAGGCAGGAGGATGACTTGAACCCAGGTGGTCGAGGCTTCAGTGAGCCAAGAAGATGCCACTGCACTCCAACCTGGGTGACAAAGTGAGACCCTGTCTCAAAAAACAAAACCAAAAAAACCTCAAAACCATAAACTTTCAAACATGTTCTTTGTTATCATCAACTTTGAACCTAAACCTAATATCATTTTAAAAAATTACACTATACAATCTGTATTTTCATTTTAACAGATGATGTCATCAGTCAGTCATCATTAAAGAGCATTTCTAAACCATTTAGATTTTAAGACATTCCTAGATGATGATGATGACTGCATTTTATAGAACATATCTGTCTCATTACCACCACCACACATGCCTTTCTCCATTCTTAGAGATTCCTTTTATGCAGAGGCTACTCTCCTGGCTCTCTCCAGTCCATCTCTTACTCCCATCCTTTCCCCCAACCAGTCCTTTTTTCTTCCTTCTTTTTGGGGAAGGCAGGGGTGAGACTGCCCTGGGCCACAACTGGTAATGGATAAATCTGGCTAATTCTGACTGCTATAGAGGAAGCTCATTTGGCAATGTCTTTAACTTAGACTTTAACAGTGATAAAAATGATATCTTGGCCTCTATCTGCGTCATCATTTGTCTTATTTCTTAATTGGTTCAAAACCTGGATGGGAAAAGCAATTTTTATTTACTGGGGTCTACTCAAAGTTCCCAAGAAAACACACACACACACACACACACACATACACACACACACACACACACACAGTTTTGTGATGATACAATTCAAAGGATAACGGTGGCTTTGTTTGTTTTAGTAATGCAATGGTAGGGAGCAGGTGGAAAGGAAGGGATGTTGAAGCAGCTAAAGAAGTTTTTAAAAAAAATCTAAGCAGAGTAGAAAGAATGAGGTGAGTGCTCAGTGTGGATTCTGTTTTTGGGATAGGACAGTGCCTCTCAAACTGTGATCATGCCAGAGAAATACCTGGGGATGTTGAAATTCCTATTACGATCACTAGATCTGGAGTGGGGCCCAACTTCCATGTTTCCAATAAGCTCCAGGTGATGCTGATGCCTCCGGTCCACAGACAGCACGTAGAGCTGCAAGGCTGTAAGACATCACAAATCACTACCTTTTGCAGGCAGTAATCACTCGTCAATCGATTTATTTATTTATTTATTATTATTATTTTCTGTGAGGAGGAGGGAGAGAGGAAGGAAGAAGGGAAAAGGAGAAAAAAAAAAGGAAGGGAAAAAGGAGGGGGAGCTCGACCTATTTATCTTGAAGCAAATTTATGCAAATAATTATTCTGCTTAATCAAATATTTACAATGCTCCAGTTTCCTAAATGTACATCCATCTGGATGGCATTTCATACCTGCCTATGTCACTCATCTGCCCCCACTTCTAATGCCCACCCCCTCATTTTCAGCAAGCTTTCACTTCTTTCACAACCTATTCCAAAATGTAATGGCTTAAAATGACTACCATTTATTTTGGTCACAGTTCTATGTATTACAGTTTGAACAGGGCTCAGCTGGGCTATTCTACTGGTCTTGACTGGGCTTGCATGTGAATCTATGGGCAGCTACAGAGAGTTGGATTGCCGTGTCTCTGGCAATGCCGGCTGTTGACTGGGATGTTGGAGAGGACTGGGCCACGTGTTTCTCAGCATCACCTGGCTAGAGCAGGCTTGTTCACATGGTGACAGAAATGTGCCAAGTACCGTCAGCCCTCCGTATCCATGCATTCCGCGTCTCTGGTTTCAACCAACAACAGATAGAAAATACTCAGGAAAAAAACTGAGTCTGTACTGAACCTGTATAGATTTTTTTTCTTGTCATTATTGCCAAACAATTTTGTATAACAACTATTTACATAGCATTTACATTGCATTAGGTAACATAACCAATCTAGAAATGATTTAAAGGATGCAAAAGGATGTGCATAGGCTATATGGAAACACTGCAGCATTTTATATAAGAGACCAGAGAGTCCATTGACTTTGGGAGGTCCTGGAACCAATTGCCCATGGATACGGAGGGATGACTGCACATCCTTGGAGTCAGCCCAGATGTGCAAGCCCTTTGGATGCCTCTACCTGAATCACATTTGCTACTCCACCCATCCCACTGGTCACAGAGAGTTGCATAACCAAGTCCGGAGTCAGAGTGAGACACGATTGCCTAGGGACGTGGATGCTGGGAGCAGGAAGCATTTGTGGCTGCTTTTGCAATCAGACTATTTGAGTTGAAATTGGCCTTTAAGGCCTGTCACAGAAAGGCCTATCAGGCTTCTTTTTATCGCCACCCTATTCCTCCTACACTTTCCTCCTCCTGGAACCCCTTTTCTACCTCTCTTTGGACAGAGCCCTAGTCTACTTTTTTTTTTTTTTTTTTTGAGACAGGGCCCTTCTTTTGCCCAGGCTCTGAAGTGCAGCGGCGCGATCATGGCTCACTGCAGCCTTGAACTCCTGGGCTACAGTGATCCTCCCACCTCAGCCTCCAGAGTAGCTGGGACTACAGGGATGTGCCACCACGCTTGGCTAATGTTTTACTTTTTGTAGAGATAGTGTTTCACTATGTTGCCCAGGCTGATCTTGAACTCCTGGGCTTAAGTGACTCTCCTGCCTCAGCCTCGCAAAGTGGTGGGATTACAGGTGTGAGCCACCACGCCTGGCCACTATTATTTATTTATGCTAGTTACTTTATATATTTTTAATTCCATGTCAAGTGGGTTTTCTGACTGACTCCTTACAGATGAGGAAAGTGAAGCATAGAAAAGTGAAGTAACTTGTCCAAGATCACACAGCTAGGAAGCTGCATAGCCAAGATTTGAACTCATATTTCTTGAACTCAAGAGGCCGGCCTTTTCAAGTAGTCTTATAATTGAAAACAAATGGTTACAAATGACCACATGCAGATAATGAAGAATTGGCCAGGGAGTGTGTGCTTGCCCACTTGTTGGGACAGCAAATCAGGCTTTAGAGCTAGAAGAAGATCTCAGGGTTCATGGGTTTCTGGGTCTCAGATTTGGACTCAGATCTTTAGGGTCACAAATTTTTCTCAGTTCTCTTAGCGATAATCAGGCTCTGTTGAATGGAATCATTGTAATCAGTCTCACAAGAGGCTAAAAAAAAGAGACTAGAATGCTAATTTATTAGTGTTTATGGATTTAGAGAAGTAACAACCACAGCAGCACAGATGTCAGATGGTCAGAATGACCAACAGGGAAACTAAGTTGAGATGAGAAGGTTGCAGAGTGAGTTTATTTCCTGACTCCTTGCAAAAAGGATTTGAGTCCAATGCAACGGGAGCTGCTATTTTTAAGGAATACAGTCACCACTGAGGCATGGTGAGTCACTCTCAATTAAAAGGCTGTATCTGCCAAACTGGCAAGAAGACTCATTGAGTCATCAGTGCCCTATCTCTCTTGGACAATGCTGGAGAAAGTATTTTCTCTCAACTCTTCATTTTCAATATTCCATTAAAACATCAGTATCAGGTTTCACTTTATTGGCTTGAGATGGTGAAGTTGCTCTATTGACTCTAATTATTCCCTGCCCAGCAGTACAGTTGCAGTTTGTGCAGCTATCACCAGGGAATGGCAATGCCTCAGGTTTAATTACGTAGGAATGGGGTGATTGGTCAGTCTTTCTGTTGATGTAAATAATTCAGGAAAAGTAACACAACCAAGTGAAGTGACTGATGCTTTTTCTAGAAAAAAATATTCTCACTTATAAAAAATCTGGTATACAGTTGGGATTGTGAAGGAAAAAAATGCGAAAATCTGGAGTAAGAGTCAAGATTGAGGGCAGGCGAAAGAAATGACTCAAGATGTCTTAACTTCCAAGGGATTTAATTCAGGGAATAGGCTGTTGACAAAATCACTGGAAGGTCTAAGGGTATGGGCTTTAGACTAGGTTTCTAGAAATGACTCCCGGAAAAAAGCAGAACTGACCCACCAGAAGAGCTACTACCTCTGAGGCCACCGCTAGGGCTACTGATTCCAACTGTGAGACTGTGTTCCTGGATCAGGAAGCCACACTAAACAAGCAGCCTGGCTTCAAAATGGGTTTCAAGATGTAACCTTGAAGCAAACCGCAGAAGCCTTTTCCCTTAGCCTTCAAAAAAATAAACTCCACATCCCTCTCTTGCTCACCGCATACACTCCCTCCACATTTCTCTAACGGTAGGCTAGTATCTAATCATGTGCCTTCTTAGAAGTTCCTCGGGCTAATCTTGAGATGGGCAGACCAAGTCTGGAGACCCAGCTGCAAAATTCCAGAGATTATCTCAAGGTGGCTAGTGAACCACCCAGCCATTGTGGAGACGATGTCAGCCCACGCTCCAGCTAGAATGAGACCGAAGATGGCCGCTGGAATGAGACATGCGGACATCGTATTCAGCACAATTCTTGCATGCCTTCCATATCAAGTTTCCCCTTTTTAATCCCTTGCCCCTTGTCTTTCCCCACAAATTCGAAGTGGTCACTTTGGATGGGAATCCAGCCACTTTCCCATTACTAGTTTTGGTTAATAAAGTCACTTTCTTTCCACCAGACCTCACTCTTATTGAACTCTGCAGGCAACAAGCAACCAGTTCTGCCTTTGGTTACAGCGCTGCTCTTCACGCTTCCTCTAGACATGCAGACGGCTGAAGAATGGATGCAGAACGGCTGAAAAGCCTCATGTTCCTACTACCTTGTTTGCCAATGACAACAAAGGCTTGTCATGGAACAGGAAGTTGGCCTCCACCAGATCCACCTTCCAAATCTCAGGTGAGTATAGTCTAATGGCCAAACTTTGTTTCTGGAATGCTAGTTGGGAGGGAGCCTGGATAATATAGTTTGTCGTTTTGTAGCCCCTGGTATGGTCGGTTGGAAGGAGTTGGAGGGAGCTAGTCCACACTCTCCACACATCTAGGATCAAGTGGCTTATTTGCCACCATGGCTACGACTAGCTGTATCAGTTGTGATCACGAGCCCTCACATTTGACCCTCCCTACCACGTGGTCATTGCCTTCCCTCTTTATTATTAACCCCTTTCATAGAAGAATCAGCTGAAGCCTAGAGGCGTGGGATATTTTGCACAAACCTATGCTGGAGGAAGAAGGGGAGCCAGGCTTGGAACTCCATCTGTCTGATTCCAGAGACTGCACTCCCCACCAGTACTTGATCCTCCCCACAGCTGCTATCTCTCCAAGTCAAAGGCCCGTGAAGCTCTCCTTCACTCTGTTTCAAGTGGCAGCAAGCCCCAGGCTCCAGCCCTGTTCAGGGACTCCCGACGGATCTCCTGCAGCTTTTTTCTTGCTCCTGCTTTTACCGGGAATTATAACTATTTCAGCAGTTTTAGTGCTTGGAGGAAGCTTTCTCTACCTACCTCTCCTCCCTCTGGGGACAGGATTGCTTTACTCATCCCAGGGAAGGCCTTAAATTACCTTCTGCTACATCCACAGATTTTATTTCATCTCTCTCCATTGGAAATAAAGATGAAGGCAAGACCATGGTTTCTGAGTTCTCTTAGTCTCCACAGAATGTAATTACTGCATTTTTTTTCTTTTTCTAATCACAGGAGACTTCTCTCAGCAACCTAGTTACTGATTCTATTACTCCCTCACTCTCCACTTCCAACTGCTCTTTGAAGCGGCTTTGGTAGGGAAGTTATTTCACTTCAAGTTGTTTAAGAGGCCTCATTAATGAGGTTGATGATAGCAGATCCTGCCATGCCTCTTAAGAGACTTGTCATTTCCTCTACCCTAAACATTGTAAAACAAACGCGGGTGGAATGGTAAAGTAATGTGGTCATTATTTGTCTATTTGCATCCACCATTGGAAAACATCTCCTTTTCAATTTAAAATACTCTCAAAATATGAGGTGTTGCCTATTTGTTGCTGGTCCCTTCTCTCTCTCTCCTGTCTCCACATCTGGGTTCATTTAGTAACCACCAAAAGAAAAGCAACCCTTGGGATCCATTATTATCATTTATCCATCCAAATCTGTGAATGCTTACTATGTGCCAGGCACTGTGCTAAGTGCTCAGAAGAGTAGGTGAATAGGGTTCCTGTCTTCCAGACGCTTCCAATCCAGACATTACACAAGCGATCAACTCATAAAATAATTTAAAGTGGGTGCCGGGTGCAGTGGCTCACGCTTGTAATCCCAGCACTTTGGGAGGTCGAAGTGGGAGGATCACCAGAAGTAGGAGTTCAAAACCAGCCTGACCAACATGGTGAAACCCCTCTACTAAGTACACAAAAATTAGCCTGGCGTGGTGGCGGGCACCTATAATCCCAGCTACTCGGGAGGCTGAGGCAGGAGAATCGCTTGAACCCAGGAGACAGAGGTTGCAGTGAGCTGAGATTGCACCGCTGCAGTCCAGCCTGGGCGCCAGGTGAGACTATGTCTCAAAAAAAAAAAAAAAAAAAAAAAAAAAAATTAAAGTGAATATATAGGGCATTTCCTCAAAACTAGGTTCCTACTTAGATGAAGTAGAAAGAGAAGGCTTCTCAGAGAAGGTGATGTTTACACTGAAGGAAAAGGAGAAAGCTGCCATGCAAAATGAAGAGAACATTTGGGACAGATGGCACAGCATATAGGAAGGTAGGAAAAGAAAAGGTTGGTGTATTGCAGGTCTGCAAGGAGGCGCTCAGGGTGGAAGCCCATTGGCCAGAGGGAGGCTGATCCTCGAGATCAGTGGGGCCAGATCTTGCAGGGCTTTATAGGTCAAGGAAAGGAGTTACGATCGTATGCTCAGTGTGATGGGAACTATTGGAGAAGGGGGAAAGATGTCTACTCAAGGAATTCTCATGACTGAGTGAGGAGTGGACTGGAATGAGGGGATGATGGCAAAGAGGATGCAGAGGGCATTGCACTTGTCCAAGAGGAGCAGACAGAAGCCTGGACTAGGTGGTGGGGAGTGGAGAGGGGGAGGTGGGGGACATGAGATTTCCTGATAGCTGAGATGTGAGTGGTAGTGAAGCAGAGGAGTTAATGATGCCCTCTACTTTTTCAGATGCTGTTTGGGGCTCAGCAGTGAGGAATCCTAGCACCAAGATGGCGGGGGTGGGGGTTAACCACCATAGGGGGGTTAATGGGCCTTATGACTTAATAATATGCCTCTTGGCAACCTACCTTTTCTCCCTTGTGGCTATATTCTTGTAATGCCATCCACTCCTAGTAGATAGAGGCTGCATATTTACCTGCCTCAAGTCTAGAACATGAAATGCCTCTTGAATCTGACAGTATGGAGGAGTGGTTAAGCACAGTCTCTGGAGCCAGGCAGCCTCATCCGAATCCTATTTCTCTTGACTATAGATATAATCTCATCTGGCTTCTCTGAGGCTTGGCTTCTTTAGTTGTAAATTAGTGTGAAGATAATAGTACCTACCTTGCAGGATTGCTGGGAGGATTGTATGAACTCCTGCAAGGGAAGTCCTTGTAGCAGTGCCTGGCACACGGGCTCAGTGTTAGCTCATATTAGGGTAAATCACAGGGGACCAGGTACTTTTGAGCTGCCTTTATTTCACTCTACACCCACCCTTAAAACAGGATTTAATGCTTTAAGGCCTGCTCCAAATAGATCCAACCCCAGACTGGATTCACAAGTCTGCCTCACTAAGTATTTCATAGAGAGTTGGAAGTGGGGGTTTCCTCTAGACTGCACAGTGTTTCACTTCAAAATCCCTAATGAAAATCTGGCAGCCAGGCATGGTGGCTCATGCCTGTAAACCTAGAACTTTGGGAGGCTGAGGTGGGAGGATCGCTTGAGGCCAGGAATTCAAGAAGAGCCTGGGCAACATGGTGAAACTCCATCTCTACAAAAAAATGCAAAAATTAGCTGGGCATGGTGGCGCATGCCTGTAGTCCTAGCTACTGGAGAGGCTGAGGTGGGAGGATCACCTGAGCCTGGAAGGCAGAGGTTGCATTGAGCCAAAGATCTCACCACTGCACTCCAGCCTAGGTGACAGTGCTAGAAAATCTGGCCCCTTCTCCCTCTCTATTCACTTGCAACTGTATGGACCTCTCCCCACATTTTCCTCTTCCAGTTTTTCTGGCCTCTGGGATTAGACGCCCCTTCCCAACTCACTCTTAGTCTCTTCACAGAATCCAGCTTTACTAATTCTCTCCTTGTTTTCTGCTATGGTCTGAATATGTCTCTCCCGAACTCGTATGTGAAATCCTAACCTCCAAGGTGATGGTATTAGGGGGTGGAGTCTTTGAGAAGTGAGCAGGTCAGAAGGGCTGAGCTCTCATGAATGGCATTAGCGCTCTTAGAAAAGAGATCCAGAGAGATTCCTCTCCCTTTCTGCCATGTGAGGATACAGAGAGAAGATGACCCTTTATGAACCAGGAAGTGGCCATCATCAGACGCTGAATCTGCCAGGGCCTTGATCTTGGACTTCTGAGCCTCAGTAACAGTGAGAAATACATTTCTGTTATTCATAAGCCACTCAGTTTATGATATATTGTCATAGCAGCCTCTAACAGACTGAGACATTTTCTATTTCCTAATTTCTGATCTTATCTTTATTATCTGTTTTATTTAATTTCCTTTGGGTTTATTTTCCATTCTTTTTAAAACTTCCCAGTGTGTATTTTCCATTATTTTACCAACTCTTGAGATGAAAATCTTAACTCATAAATGTTTAGCTTTTTTTTTTCTTTTCTGTTACATGCTTTTGAAATTATGTTTCCCACAAGCATGATTTTGGCTGCCTCTCATAAGTCTTGATGTGTGGGATTTTCATTATCATTCAGTTGAAAATACTTTATAATTTTTATTGTAACATTTTCTTTGACTTATGGATTATTTAGAATATTGCTTAATTTCTAAATAAGCCTTGCCTGTGTTACTGATTTCTAGCTTAGGTGCATGTGTCAGAGGATGTACTTTACATGATTTCACTGCTTTGAAATTTGTTGTGACTTGTTTTATGTTATGAACCAGCATATAGTTAATTCTGGTACATATTCCCAGTGATCTTGAAAAGAATATTCACTCTGCAGTTATTGGGTACAATGTTCTAGGAATGTACATTAGGTCAAGTTTGCTAAACATGGTATTTCTATATCTTTACTAATTTTTTTTTATTATACTTTAAGTTCTAGGGTACATGTGCATAATGTGCAGGTTTGTTACATATGTATACTTGTGCCATGTTGGTGTGCTGCACCCATCAACTCGTCAGCACCCATCAATTCGTCATTTATATCAGGTATAACTCCCAATGCAATCCCTCCCCCCTCCCCCCTCCCTATGATAGGCCCCGATGTGTGATGT
>NW_016804139.1:617370-619889 GCF_001698545.2 Rhinopithecus bieti
TGTGTTCAGTTCCCCTGGCTAGGGACAGGGATTCCCTTCCCCCTTGTGCTTCCCAGGTGAGGTGATGCCTCGTCCTGCTTCAGCTCTCACTGGTTGGGCTGCAGCAGCTGACCAGCACTGATTGTCCAGCACTCCCTAGTGAGATGACCCCAGTACCTCAGTTGAAAATGCAGAAATCACCGGTCTTCTGTGTCGCTCGTGGTGGGAGTTGGAGACTGGAGCTGTTCCTATTTGGCCATCTTGCTCCTAGCTTGTCTTGCCTTTAATCATCTTTACTAATTTTTTCCGTTAACATATTCTATCAATTTCTAAAAGGTGTCTTATAAAATTCCACTATGATTGCAGATTTGTCTATTCTTCCTTTTAGACTTTTCATTTTTTGCTTTATGTATTTTGGAACTATATTACTAAGTGTATACAAATTTAGAATTATTGTATCTTCTCATACAATAGTTGATAATGGTAAATTAAACCTTTTGTCATTATGTAGTATTATTTTTCATGGTTAGTAATGTCATTTATCTTAAAGTCTACTTTGTCTAAAATTAATAATTTATGTTAGCTTTTTTTTTTTTTTTTGAGATAGAGTCTCGCTCTGTTGCCCAGGCTGGAGTGCAGTGGTGCGATCTCGGCTCACTGCAACCTCCACCCCTCCAGGTTTAAGCAATTCTCTGCCTCAGCCTCCGAAGTAGCTGCGATTACAGGCACGTGCCACCATGCCCGGCTAATTTTTTTTTTTTTTTTTTTGTATTTTAGTGGAGACAGGGTTGCACCATCTTGGCCAGGCTGGTCTTGAACTCCTGACCTCGTGATCCGCCTGCCTTGGCCTCCCAAAGTGCTGGGATTACAGGCGTAAGCCACCGTGCCTGGCTATGTTAGCTTTCTTTTTGCTAGTATTTGCATGTTACATCTTTTTCCATTATTTTACTTCCAACTTTCAATATTTCTGTAGCCTTTTGTTTTAGTTACATTCCTGGTTAAAACAATATGTAATAACAATTTTTTCCCATAGTTTTATTGAAGACTTGTTTTTGTTTGTTTTTTGAGATGGAGTCTTGTCCTTGTCACCCAGGCTGGAGTGCAATGGCTTGATCTTGGCTCACTGCAACCTCTGCCTCCCAGGGTTCAAATGATTCTCCTGTCCCAGCCTCCCGAGTAGCTGGGATTATAGGTGCTCACCACCATGCCCAGCTAATTTTTTGTATTTTTGGTAGAGATGGGGTTTCACTATGTTGGCCAGGCTGGTCTTGAACTCCTGACCTCAGGTGATCCACCTGCCTCAGCCTCCCAAAGTGCTGGGATTACAGGCGTGAGCCACCACATCAGGACATTTTAAAGAATATAAGTAATTTGCCAGATTGGTAACATCCTGGGATTTCTATGTTACTTTGTAGAAGATCTTAATATAACAACCCGCTGCTCTTCAGGTTATTAATAACCTAGTCTTAATGTTTCTTAGCCTTAGCATATGTGAAAAACTATAAATTGTAAATTGCTATACACATTTACATCATCTTGTATATGTAATTGTTTTTGTCTTAAAAAATCTAGTCGGATAATCATTGTCTTCTAATACGAATATTTTGCTTACTTACATTTAATTTGGTTTCTATGTATTCAATCTGTTCTGTTTCTTTTTCTTTCTTTCTTTGCTTTATTTTGAGCCGATCATTTTTTACTTTTCAGTCTCCCCTGTGTCTGAAAATTATGCAATCTTTTAGCATTCCTTGAGTGGTTACCATAGAGATTACAAAATAAATTCTAGATATGCAAAAATCTAGTATCAATTGGTTCTTTTACTCCCTTTTCAGATAATACACACATTTTGGGAACAATACTTCCCAAACCTTAATATGCATATGAATCACAGAGGATTTTGTTAAAACAGAAATTCTGATACAGTGATAATTCTGAGATGCTGCCTCCTAATAAGCTGTATGAGCCACTCTATGATTAGAAAGCCTTTAGAACACTTTACTCTCTTTAGCTCCTCTCTATTTAAATGCCAATAATGTCCTTTCTCTATATTTTAAACTCTACAACACATTACTGTGATTTTTTATATAGGTAATATTAATCTAGATTCGCCCACTTATTTATTTAATGTATATTTTTTGAAACGGAGTCTTACTCTGTCACCCAGACTGGAGTGCAGTGGCACCATCTCAGCTCACTGCAACCTCCACCTCCCAGGTTCAAGCAATTCTCCTGCCTCAGCCTTCCAAGTAGCTGGGACCACAGGTACCCAGTACCACACCCAGCTAATTTTTTTATTTTTAGTAGAGATGGAGTTTCACCATGTTGGTCAGGCTGGTCTGGAACTCCTAACCTCAAGTGATCTGCCCACCTTGGCCGCCTAAAGTGCTGGGATTACAGGTGTGAGCCACTGCGCTCAGCCTCACCCACATACTTACTTACCATTTTATTGTTCTTTATCCCGTCCTGCATTGTTGATATTTTGGGTTTTTTTGTTGTTGTTGTTGTTTGTTTTGCTTTTGGGTTTTTTTTTTTTTTTTTTT
>NW_016804139.1:620137-765456 GCF_001698545.2 Rhinopithecus bieti
TTTTTTTTGAGACAGGTCTCACTCTGTCACCCAGGCTGGAGTGCAATGGCATGATCATGGCTCACTGCAGCCTCGACCTCCTGGGCTCAAGCAATCCTCCCACCTCAACCTCCCAAGTAGCTGGGACCACAGAAGTGCACCACCATGCCTGACTAATTTTTGTATTTTTTGTAGAGATGGGTTTTTGCCATGTTGCCCAGGCTGGTCTTGAACTCCTGGGTTCAAATGATCCACCCACCTTGGCCTCCCAAAGTGCTGGGATTACAGGCATGGGCCACAGTGGCCGGCCTTTGATATTTTGGTATTTCACATGGAACCATTTTTCTTTTGGCTTAAGAATACCTTTTGGTATTTCTTTTAGTGGAGTTCTGCTGGTGAAAATTCTGTTTTTGCCTGAAAATGTTTCTAAACTTTTAATTCTGAAATATTTTTTGATTTACAGAGACAGAGACAGGATTCCTATACATCCTTTACTCTTTTTTCTAATGTTAACATCGTATTTACCATAATACATTTGTGAAAACTAGGAAATCAACATAGTTACACACTCTTGAACACACTTCAGATTTTATTTGTATTTCTCCACTCATATTTTCTTTCTGCTTCAGGATCCAATCCAGGATACTGCATTACATTTAGTTATCATGTCTCATTAGTTTCCTTTGGTCTGTAATACTTTCTCAGTCTTTTCTTGTTTTTCATGACTATGACAGTTTTAAGATATACTAGTCAGGTATAAATAGCCAAGTATTTTCTAAAGCATTTTTTGTAAAGGGGCTCTTCGGCATAAACTGGAAAGCCTACTAGACAAATTCTGAAAAGGCTGTAACACCCTAGAACATTTTTCAATTGGAGTTTGTCTGTGTATTAATTTGCTAGGGCTGCCATAACAAGACTGGATGCCTTAAACAATAGAAATTCATTTCTTCATAGTTCTAGAGATTAGTCTGAAATCAAGGTATCAGCAGGTTTGACTTCTTCTGAGGCCTCTTTCCTTGGCTTGTATGTGGCTGTCTTCTCTTTTTGTCTTCGTGGTCTTCCCTTTGTGTGTGTCTGTGTCTAATCTCCTCTTATAAAGATACCAATTATATTGGATTAGGAACCCACGCTTAGGACCTTATTTTACCGTAATTACCTCTTTAAAGGCCTTATCTCTATATACAGTCATATTCTAAGGTACTGATGGTTAGGAGTTCAACATATAAATTTTGGGGTGACACCAACATTCAGACCCTATCATACACCTTTCCATGCTTTGAAAGCATGCTTTTTTTTTTTTTTTTTCCATTTGTGCAAGACGTGTCCCAGCATAGTGAATTCTAAATTGGCAGTTATTTATTTCAGCACTTTTCTTAGTTCATTGCCTTCTGGCTTCCATTGTTTCATCTGTGTTCCATATGTTTTTTATTCTCTTACACTCTCTTCTATATTTCCATCTTCATTTTTAACTGCCATGCTTTATTCTGGATAGTTTCTTCTGGCTATCTTTTGATTCAGATTTGAGGGTACAGTAGAGTATTTGTTGAGTCTAAGTAGCCTAAGTGACTGGAGGACATCCACGGGGGGATAGGAGGATAAGCTCAAGTGAAAATTCAGGGCTTACAGAAAAAGTCTAGATTCTTCAGACTGGCAAGGGAAGCCTTTTGACATATGGCTCTAGTTTTACTTTGTAGCTTTCCCTCCTATGATTTAAGACCAACCAGTTAGACTCATATCTTTGTGAAATACATCTTTATTTCTGATTCTAAACTGAAATCATTTCCTCCTTCAAAGTGCTAATTTCCCCTTGTCTCTACTGAGCTAATCCTCAAAGTTTTGGCTTACATGCCCCTTATTCAATGAAGCCACTTTTGATCATTTTAGACCAGTGGCACAGGGACTTCTGCAGGCTACTTAATGTATGTTAGCTTGTAGTGTTAGTTATCTTGTAATGTTTATGCCTTGTTTTTCAAATAAATAATAATACTTGAAGGAAAGGTATGTCTTGCACCTTTCAGCACCTAACACCTTTGGCTCAGTACTTAAACCCGTGTTTGGCACATATTATGTTAATAAATTTATATTGATTGATTTTTTTTCCTTTGTCACTCTCAATGTACTAGAGAGAGATCCTCTAGCTACATACACAATGCATTTTAGCTTTCAGTCACTTTTTCTTCTTTTGAGATGGAGTCTCACTCTCTTGTCCAGGCTGGAGTGTGGTGGCAAGATTTTGGTTCACTGCAACCTCCACCTCCCAGGCTCAAGTGATCCTCCTGCCTCAGCCTCCCAAGTATATACAGGCCATCATGCCCAGCCAATTTTTGTATTTTTGGTAGAGATGGGCTTTGTATTTTGGTAGAGATGTTGCCTAGGCTGGTCTTGAACTCCTGAGCTCAAGCGATCTGCCTACCTCGGCCTCCCAAACTGCTGGAATTACAGGTGTGAGCCACTGTGGCCAGCCTTGGTTACTTTTAATTTTATGGAAGGTGCAGAAATTAATGAAGACCATGCAAATGACAGCAGCTAGAGGCTGTGTTCAGAACTTGCTATAGCAGGGGGATCAGTCATTGTCATTTATATTTGGCAGAAGCTCAAAGACAATGAGGACAAGGGGAGTGGAGAAACTTTATGATAGAAAAAAGGAAAGGGTTAGGTATGTGCCATATGGAGGCTGTTGGCACCAAGAAGCTGGAGGCAGGTTAACTAGAAATGGGGCATCCTATGCAATTGGTTTGGGGAGCACATTTGGCTTTCTTTGGTTGGTCCTGAGTTGGAAGTGGAGGCGAAATAAAGGGAAGCTGGTGGTTACAGGCCAAGTCCTAATTGTTTGGGGATGATCACTGCAGAGTATGGTTTGGCTTCCGGAGCTGGTTGCTGCAGAGGTTATGGGTCAGAGTTCTACTGTCATATCGCCTGGCTATTGCTCACCTGTATATTCAGTCCCTCAGTCTCTGTTTTGGCCACTGTCTTACTTGCAAGAGTGTGACCAGTTGAAGGAAGGTTAGTGATCCAGATCTCCAGATCTTGGGGATTGTTTAGTCACCTCCACAATCAATCTTATTGTGAGATCTTTTGGACTTTTTTGTGTTTTACCATTATGGTGATAATCTGGTAAGAGGGTACCTGTATAGAAGAATTTAAGACTCTGGATAGAATGCAAAGGTCCAGCATTATGACAATTATGATGAAAACAAAAACAGGTAATAATTCTTTTAAGATGCTTCAGAACCAGGAACCTCATTGGCCAACTCAGGCAAAGAGAACAAAATCACAGGCTATGCCGGTCAGCTTAAGAAAGCCAAGTACCTTTTTCTTTAAGGCAACATACAGCCTTTTCTATGTTGCCTTTTTCATTGATCCAAGTACAGCAAAACATTTTGGCAATAGCAAAGATTCTGCTGTGACTGGCTGACAAGGAACCTAGAGCAATGTGATTGTCCATCACTACTCATGCTAAGGAATTGCAACTGATCTGTATTCCATTTAGTTCAGGGGCAGCATCATTTATAATTCTTCAGCTGGTGATACTTTTCTTACAGTTTTTCTCTATTGGTATTCTCACCATTGGGAACAGCATGAACAATGAGTCATTAACTCCTCAGGGGAAAGTGCCTGAATAATCACAAGTGGCTTTGTTTTGGAGTTCATGTGAGTTAGGATTTCCAGTCTTGGTGACTTATAGAATTAAAGTCTCTTTGTACAGACAGTACCACTTGGAATGCCACTCCTATAGTGTATGAGGTGTCAGTTGGTGGCAAACAGGACCAGGTATCCTGGCCACCAAGGAAGTAGTATCTGGTAGGGGTGCATGGAGATACAAGAGAAAAGGAGTTGCTCATGATACAAGGTTAGAACCAAGGCCTTGTGTTAGCTGAGATGCATACTTGGATCTCAATTGGCCTCTTCTGGTATGTGGTCAATCACCATATTAAGGTTACTGAATTCAAATTTAGAAATACCTAGGGTCTGAACAATAGATTATAAAAATTGGTTCTTGTTCAGGGAGAGGGAGAGACACTAGCACAGTTGCAGGTTGATTTCCTGAAGACCATTTGTCTATGTAATTACAATTGGAAACACCATTTTTAAAATAATTCCCTATGGTCTTGTTTAATGAGATGAGCCTTAAAGAGTTCTGAGATTTTTATCATGGAGGTGTGGTAATGGAAGCCATATCCAACAGTCAGTAAGATTGAGAGAAGTGGCTACTGTGTGGAATACCCAAAGAATGGCATTATGATAAGTATGTTTTGAGCTTACAATTATACTAAGGAGAGGATAAAAGGAATAGTGAGGGTAGTCGCAGTGGTTCATGCTTATAATCCCAGCACTTTGGGAGGCTGAGGCAGGCAGATCACTTGAGCCCAGGAATTTGAGATCAGCCTGGCCGATGTGGTAAAACCCCATCTCCACAAAAACATGCAAAAATTAGCCAGGGGTGGTGGCACACACCTGTAGTCCCAGCTGCTCAGGGAGCTGAGGCAAGAGGATCACTTGAGCCTGGGAGGTCAAGGTGGCGGTGAACCGAGATAGTGCTACTGTGCTCCAGTCTGGGTGACAGAGCAAAACCCTTTCTCAAAAACAGTAATAATAAAAAAAAAATTAAAAAAAGGAAAAGGGACCATAAGGGGAGGACAAAGCTAGGGTTCTGTATAAAACGAGAAGAATGATTATAAGCAAGCAGGTAAAAAACAAAACAGGAATTACAGATCTTGGTCCAATGTCTTAGGAGGAAGCTGTCCACTACTTTAGGTCATCAACTTCTTCTGAAGGTCTTGGTTTCTGAGGGTCAGCTACCAACTTTAGAAGACTGCCCTACTTCTAGAGGATCTCTAAGCATCCTCAGGTTGAAGCATCTTTTTAGATTAACATTTCAATTGTATAGAATTCTAAATTGCTTCTTTAGTTGTGAAATGTGAATGCAGGGATTGACTTCCTGAAGTTTAATTGTTGTGTTTGCTATTAACACTGCTAGATAAGGCTACTTTCGATGAGGTTTAAGAACAGTTTCTTTCTGTTATCACTTCCAAATACGTAAAATTTCCTGTTGAAGATCATGAAGAGGCTGTTTAGGAAGATGTTGTGGGGATACTGGCATAATGATCTTGGTGATAGAACTGGGTATGGTACATGAGTTCCTTGAAATATCTTGTCATTTTTGTGTGCAGTAGGACAGAGTCTATTACCTAAAGTGAAATATCTCAATGCATGGGTCTTCTAGTTACCAGTTCTCAGGGAAATATATTCCCAAGGGAATAATGAACCATGTAACCATAAAGGCTAGTGAAAACGGGAGTAGCTTTGGTGAAGGGAGCTCAAAGATTTCTGAAAGTTCTGCTAATTTAAATTTAAGAATGCCATTGGTTTTTTTAACCTGTCCAGAAGATTGTGGGTGGCAAGGATAGTGTAGTTTGGAGTAAGGCGTAGTTATTTTATAATAGTTCCCATAAAGTGTTTGCTTTAGTCATTTGATATAAAAGTTGTTATGCCCCAGGTTGGAAACATAAAACCATGCAGCTTTTTTAGAGACTGTAAGGACTGTAGCTTTTGGCAGAAAAATGCTGCAGTCTACTCTGAAAATAGACATACAATAAAAACATTTTAAAAATCCATTTGAAGGTGTGCAAAAGGGTGTTGAGGCCTTGGTTCTTGGCCATGTCTCACCTTTACAGATTTTTCAGGATTATGTGTTGACAGGTGACACATGACTCCAAAATAACCTCAGCTGTCTTTTTCAAGTTTCCCAACTAATGTCCATGTAAGGGAGTAGGCAATTTGTCTGTGCCATGATGAGCAGTTTTCATGGCGAAATTTAGCTACCTTCCATTTGAAGTCATCTGATGTCACCAAACCACTGTCTTGGGAATTCCAGCGATGACACAAACAGATATTTTTCATTCTTCCTTTTCAAAGGTTTGGCCTAAACATTGATATTTTATTTTATTTTATTTTGAGATGGAGTTTCACTCTTTCGCCCAGGCTGGAGTGCAGTGGCACAATCTCTGCTCACTGCAACCTCCGCCTCCCTGGTTCAAGTGATTCTTCTGCCTCAGCTTCCTGAATAGCTGGGATTACAGGTGCCTGCCACCACACCTGGCTAATTTTTGTATTTTCAGTAGAGACAGGGTTTCACCATGTTGGCCAGGCTGGTCTCGAACTCCTGACCTCAGGTGATCCACCTGTCTTGGCCTCCCAAAGTGCTAGAATTATAGGCATGAGTCACTGCACCTACCAACATTGATGTTTTATAATTGTCTCTTTGGATACCTCCAGAAATTTATCCTCTGAGGGCTGAGATAGGATCATATACTGGTTAAGGCTGCTTGTTTGTCACAATGAGCTGCTAGAGCATTTCCTTTAAGTTTCATATTTTCTCTTTTTGCATGAGCATTTACATTATAATGACCACCACTCAAAGAAACAGGAGTGCATCGAAAAGTATATTAACTTATTGTCTTTATTTTTCTGGGAGTTTCGGTAGAGATGAGAAACTCCCTACTTTTTTTTTCTCAAAGCATCTCAAAGTCATGTACTATTCCAAAAGCATATTTGCTTTCTGTACATTTGTTTACTCTCTGATCTTCAACTAATTGGCAAGGTGTAATACATGCATTATGTTCTGGCATTTGTGCTGACTTTTACCCAGGTAGAGAACACTATATTCTAAAGAGAAATTAGTGATACCATAACCTGCTTGATAACCTCCAGTATTAGTTTTTGTTTTTGAGATGGGATCCTGCGCTGTCACTCAGGCTGGAGTGCAGTGGCATGATCATGGCTCACTGCAGCCTTGACCTTCTAGATTCAAGAGATCTTCCTGCCTCAGCCTTGTGAGTAGTTGAAACTACAAACATGTACCACCTTACATGGCTAATTTTTTCTTTTTGTAGAGACAAGATTTCACTCTGTTGCTCATGCTGGTCTTGAACTTCTGGGCTCAAGCAATCCTCCCACCTCGGCCAGTTTCAGTTTTGAGGTATGATCCATTAACAAATAGTATTAGGTCAGGGTTCTCAGTGGGAGTCCCTGATAAATATGAATACAGAAAATTTCCTAGCTAAGGTGAGACTATTGTGAGGCTCCCTTTCTGGTTAGGGGCAGAAGAGTGGCAGGATTCAGGGTGCTGCAGTAGTGAATGGTAATGTGAGAGGGAGAGTAGCAATATCCTAAGAAGTTAATCAGCTGGCTGAAAAGTGTTGTGTGTTTTCAGTCAGTAGTAATGTCAGTACTATATGAGGGACCATGAGATCAAGTGGGGAAACTAGAACTATTTCAGCAGAAGTATGAATAAGTAATTTTTGTTTTTTTCTTAATTGCAGCTTTCAACACAGATGAGAGGAAAGCCTTTACAACCAGATCAAAGGTAAGGCTATACATAGTAAGTCATGAGTTTTGATGGTTCCCATCAAGTTGAGTTAAAACTCCAAGGGCTTATCCATATAGCTTATGCATAAATAGACCAAAGGGATTTTTGTAGTTAAAGATGCCCAGTGAAAGAAGCTGTTGAACTTTCTTCAGGCTGCAGAAAGCCTATTCCAAGTTTGGGTTCCCAGAAGAAAAAGTCTCTTCCTGAGGTCTGAGTCAATTCATAAAGGGATATCACGATCTCAGAAAATGTGTATGCAATATCTAGTTAAACCTAGAAGTCCTATCAACTGTCATTTAGTGAGAGGTCTAAAATAAGTTTGGATAATCTTTTGCCTAATGAGAGAATGTTTTTCCCTCCTTAGACATACCTTGTCCTAAATAATGGATTATACTTTGGAAAAGTTGAAATGTATCTGTTGAAACTTTGTTCCTTCTCTGTTAAGGCTGAGAGCAAGTAAATGGAACCCTTTTACAAGTTTTCTTGTTCTCTGAATAAAATAGATCATCTACATATGATATCAGAACTAAATCACAAGAGAAATTCAGATCTTTTAAGAATTGTTTGAGGAATTGGGAAAACAGGAGGGGCTTCAGTAAAACCCTGGGACATGATTGTCCAGGTATACTGTTATCTTCTCCAGGTGAAAGCTAAAAGGTATTGACTGCCCTAGAAGTGGTCTAGAGGCACATCCAAAAAATAAATAAATAAATAAAAAGGCAGAGCAAAAAAAAAAAAAAAAAGGCAGAGTGAAACAAGTGGCTTCAGGTAGAATTGATGCCAAGATGGTATCTGAGTTAGGTACTACTGGGAAGCAAGGAACAAAAATTTTGTTGATTATCCTGAGGTCTTGAAAAATGGATATTCTCACTTATTTGGTTTCTTTACTGGCAAGACTAGAGTGTTACAATCGCTAGTGCAGGGTATGAAAAGACCATTAGATATAAGGCCTTCAAATATAGCTTTGAAATCTTCCTTTGCTCTGTCTTCAAGGGATATTGGGGATGACTGGGTAACAGTTTGGTACAACCTATCTTCTCTTCGGTTTCTACTCCAGTTATTTTTTTTTTATGTCCATGGACTTTTAAGGCCACAGAATGTCAGGTACAGTGTCAAGACCTTCATGCGGGGGTATGCATCAAACATAATGCAGGAGGCAAAGGTATATCCACAGTAGGCACAACTTGATTATGAATAGAGGAGTCTTCTGGAACTTTAAGAAACAATTCCTCTCTTGCACATTTAATATTATGATTCCATTTGCAAAGAGGAGGCTATTAAATTTGCAGGGGTAGTTTCACAGACCAGGAAGGGATATTTTCACTCAAGGGCCCAGGGGTTACAATTAAGGGCTGGGATATAGAAAAAATCTCTAGGTTATTTGAGAGACCTACCACTTGTGTGTATGTTTGCTCTGAGGAGGAGGCTCAGCAAAGATGGTGAAGTTTAATGCAGAAAGAGTAGCACATGTACCTACCAGGAATTGATGAGATTGACCATCTGTCTTCATTCATTTATGCTACTATGACAGAATACTGGGTAATTTATATAGAACAGAAATGTATTTATCATGGTTCTGGAGGCTGGGAAGTCCAAGATCAAGGCGCTGGTATCTGGTAGTCTGGTGGGTGCCTTCTTGCTATGGTACTCACATGGCAGAAGGTGGAAGGGCAAGTGGGGGCAAATGTGCCCTCACATGGCAGAAGAGAAAAAAGAATGAACTTACTCTGTGAGTTCTTTTTATAGTTGCATTAATTCATTCCTGAAGTAGAACCCTCATGACCTAAATATCTCCCATTAGTCCCCATCCCCCAACACATTTGCCTTGGGGATTAAGTTTCTAACATATAGATTCTGGAGAACACATTCAGACTATACCGTCATCTATACAGTTAATTCACTTGAGTGTTTAAGAGCAAAGCAGGATACTGGGAGCATTTTTCTTCTTCTGAGAGCACTCTCATCGATTGGAATTGAGGGATTTTTTTTTTTGTCTTGGTTTTTCTTTTATAAGATAAGACAATCTTTTTTTCTGGTTTACAATATCTGTAAGTGTCCTTGTCAAAATGGCTGATGGGAAGAGGGCCACTTAGCTGTTTGATCTGTAAGACCATAGTTTATTTTGGGCCTTGTGTCGTTTTTATTCTAAAGCCCTTTCAAAATGTTCTGAGAGGTGTTTGGTTCAGGTAAAGAGCTATTTTCCGTTCTAATTTCTACTTTTGAATTAGCCTTCTAGTTTTGGATTTAACTCCATTGACAAAATAAGATGAAAGGGCTGCTGTTACGCTGGCACTGTTGTTAACTCCTGAATATTGTCAGGAGGCATATTATAGTCTATCCTGAAAATCTCCTATAGTTTCATCTTGTTTCTGTTTACATTACTGAATTATATACAACAGATTTTTATAGAAAGGATATTGCTTTTAGGAGGCTTTGTCCTACTTTTCAGAGCATTGTTTTTGTTTTTTGTTTTTTGTTTTTTTTTTTCATACTCTAAGTTTATTGGGGAAAGAGCGATCCTTGTAGATCCCTTCTCATGTCGGTCCAATCAGCTTTTCTTTAAATCCAAGATTTAACACCTGAGGATCTGGCCAATATATGTATACACTGATATATTTAGGTTAGGTAACCCTGAATCATATGCATTCAAATGAATCCTAAATTCTTCTATAAATAGTTGCTGGTCTTGTTTGGAAGTAGGGAAATCCTTGATTATTGCTCTTAATTCATCTTGGGTACAAAGTTTAAATTCTGCAGTTGCCTGCATACTTGGCTTTTGAGGGGAGATGGATCTTTAGAAGCAACTGACATTTTCGAGTTTTAGGAGAGTTGCTGGGAAAATGCAGGAGGCCTGGACAAGAGGAAGAGAAGGGGGGTGTTGATGGAAGTGAAGAAAGAGAGATATCAGAAGGCTAAGGGATAAGAGGGACATCTGGATATAGGGAGCCAACCCAAAGGGGAAGATTTACTAGGAAATGAGTCTAGTTTGTTGTTGCTTAAGTTGTCAAATTGCTTGTTTGCTTTAGCCAAAGCATCTTTTAGTGGAATAATTCTTGAATCAGAATTTCCTTTGGAGGCCTCTATGTATCACTCAAAACCTGTTGCCCATCAGACCTAAGAAATCTGAATTCCCTTTCTTTTCTAAGTTGCCCATCAAATAAAAAATTTTGTCAAGTCAAGTGTTTCCCAGAGTGGCCATTGAAGGCCCAACTCCGCATTGACGAAGTTATCCCACTTAGAGAGATAGGCACAAGCATTAGGATTGTAATGAGAGTATGTATAAGCAGCAGCAGTTTTTCCTGGTAGAGAGGATTTAGATTTGGAGCACCCCATGAATGCTGGCTATGGTGTTGAAAGTTATGCTCGTGCTTATCCTGTCTCAGCCCCCAGCCTGATTTTTGCCCCTTCTGAACACAGACCGGATAATCTGTGCCCTCTGGCGGGCAGAATATCAGAATGACCTCTTTCTTTGGATCAAAAGCAAGCCCTCAAAACAAAAAATCAAGATGAAGGGAGAACTTCCTCCAGTTTTATTGGTGACCCACAACAAAATTTGTCCAAACGGATGTAGTCTGGTGAGAACTGCAAACTCATCGGTCTGTGAAACTGGCTTAAACAACAGGGTTGTAGGGCCCATGGCCATGTTCTACCATATGATTCTCCTTCTTAAGGAAAACACCACTTTTAGATAACACAATACAAAATAGAAGTACAAAGGACAGCACCAAGGATGAAAAGGAATTGCCTGATTCCACTAAGGATGCAAATAGGAACCAGTAACAAAATCTGAGTACCACACTTCAAATGAATAGCTTAGGAACTCAAGGCAAACAGGGAGGAGTTCCAGGCCAGCACTGACTTACCAAGTTGGCATGGACTTGACAAGCCATAGGCAACAAGGCACAAGGCGCCCCTGTGGGCACCACAAGTGGCCAAAGGCTGAGGTCCACCGCCATGGACAGCACAGACCATGTCTCCGTGAAGTCTCTGGGAAAACTGGAAATTCAGAGCTTGCTAGAGAAAGGAGTCAGTCACCATCATTTGCATTTGTCAGAGTCTCAAAGACAGGCAGGGGAGTGGGAAAGCTTTATAGTGAAAGATTCAGGTACAGGGAAGAATTCAGGTGTGCCGATTGGAGGTGTTGGCAAGGAGAAGCTAGAGTCTGGCTAAGTAGAAACAGGGCATCTTATGTAATTTGTTTAAGGAGGATATTTGGCTTTCTCTGGTTGGTCTTAAGTTAGAAGCGAGTAATAAAAGAGAGAAGCTGGCAGTCATTGTCCAAGTCTTAACCATTCTTGGCTGATTGCTGCAGAGGTGGTGGTTTGGAAGGTTAGTTGCTACAGAGGTTGTGGGTGAGAGTTCTGTTATCATATATGATCTGGCCATTGTCCATTTGTATAGTCAGTCTATCAAGGGAAGATGTCATTGAGCAATTACCTCTCATTTAATCATTGTAACTGTCTCTTCCATATCCCTATTTTACAGATGAGGAAAGCAAAGCTCAGGAAGTTTAAGTAATGTATTTAAGGTTATACAACTAGTGACACTAGCAGAATTTAAACTTGTGTGTTCTGGACCTATTTTAAATGATGCTTCATCTTGTAAAGACCGTGAGGTTATTTTGATGTTGCCCTATCTATTAAAAATAGTAATTACATACTATTATTAAAAATAGTGATTACATACTATTTTAAATAGTAGTTACAAACTATTTACTATTTTAAAATAGTAATTACATAGTATTTTTAATAGATAGGCAACATCAGAATAACCTCATGGTCTTTACAAGATGAAGCATCATTTAAAATAGGTCGAGAACACACAGATTCAAATTCTGCTAGTGTCACTAATTGTATAACCTTAAATACATTACTCAAACTTCCTGACCTTTGCTTTCCTCATCTGTAAAATGGGGATATGGATAAATACTTGTTGGATGAGTGAATGGATGAAAGTAATTTTAGAATACTTCTCTTGAAATTGCTTCCAAAGCTGGTATCTTTTGAATACCTTTAATGAATGCATATCTTGACAATGATTAATTTTGGAAACAGACAAACATTTTCTGAAGATAGTGAATAAGGTGAGAGAACAAGCTGGCTCAAAAACCTGATGTGTCCATTCAGTAATGAGATTAATTTTGGGATTTTTGCACATTTTGCATGTGATTGACAAAGCAGCTTTGAAGGCTTTTCCAAAGACAAAGTTGCAAAAATAGTTGCATTTTGAGAATAAGAACTCAAGTTTCCAAAAGTTTGAAAGATAATACTCATTTTAGAAAGAAAGCTAAATTCTTGTTGTTCTGTGGTTTACCTTTCTGTTTAGTTTTAAGTAGTTAAATGGTCTATGTCATTCAACAAATATTTATCAAACACCTATTACGTAATTAGTGCTGTGCTTTGAACACAGATATCAATATAGCCCTTGTCAACCAGGAGCTCACAGTCTAGTTGAGACAGAAAATTAACAACTGAAATGCAATTCAACAAATACCATAAAAAGACTGATATATATTAATAGCTGGATGCCCTGGGAACATGCAGTAGAAACAGTGATGAGCTCGTGCATGTTGAACAACTGACTTCTAGGGGAGTGAGTTGGAGGGTAAGGGCCTGATTTGCAGTGTTTACTGATTTCCATGGCGTAAATGCTTCCACCAGTGCCAACGTGACATGATCAAAAGGGGAGTTGGAAGATGTGCAGTAGTATAACATTATATTGAATTTCCACCATATAGATAAAATGCATGTAAATAACCTGAAGAGCATAGATAATAGTAAAATGTAAAATAATTAGGAAGTGATGAATTTTGAGTATTTTTACTTTGGCTTTTAATACAATATTTGAGTGGCTGTATTTAAAAACTGGCTCACAAAATTCCTGAACACTTAACAATCAGCTCTCGCAAGTGGGTGTGAATCAGTGCACGTGGGCATATCACCAGGTGAAAGCAATGTCAGGAATTACTGTAGGCTCACATAAGATGAAGATTGTAAAGAAACTGAATGCAGGGATCTCCAGCAGTGAACCTCTAGGTTGTTGAATTGTTACAGGACTGCCAGGTTCCTATGTCAGCTGTGCAGGAACAGACCAATACTCCGACAGCAGGCTTGCAGCAGAGAAAGAATTTTAATAATCACAAGTTACAAGCCAGGAAACAGGAAGAGTTCTCAAGCTTCAATTCGTTTCATCAAGGGGTTCTAGGCTAAGGTTTTTAAGGGGATTTGTGGAGGGTGAGGGGCTGGAAAATTTGGGGTTATCGATTTGTTGGGGTAAGGAAGATGAAATCATCAGGATGTGACAATTGCATTCCTCCATGAATCAGTTTTTTATTGGGCCTTCCAGACAAGCTGGCATCCTTAGTTTTGTTGGTATGTAGGACCTAAAGAAGCAATGCAAACGAAAGTTTATCTTCTCACAATGTCTTAGATTTTATCTATAGAGCAGAAAAAGAATGAAGAGTCTTGTGATAGGCTCCACATTCTCCTGGGGGTATTAAGTATCAACCAGATACAATTAAGTCGGCCATACGGCAAACTGGCTTAATAACAGCAGCTGTAAGCCTAGTTGGATTTTTTTTTCCCCCTTAATCAATTTTACAAAATGTTCTTGGGGATAGTTTCAGAATGGTCAAACTAATTCATTAATTCAATATCAATTTCTTTTTTTAGGCCCTACTTTATTCTGGGCACTGTTTTAGGTGCCCGGGGGAGGGGGGCACCGCAGCAAAAACCGAGGCCCTGCCGTTAGGTTAGAGAGTTTACATTCATGGGTGCGTGTGCGTGTGTGTATAAACAAACTTCTGGGATGTCACGTGGTGAGTGGTAAGTGCTATGGCTAAACATTCAGTAGTGCAAAGGGGAAAAGGAGTGGGGCACTGCTATTTCCTATGGGGTTGTGTGGCAGTAATAAGTGTGGAAACGTATCAAAGTAAAGATTGAAGGTTCTGGCATCTGACAAACGGTTTGAATAAGGCGGAAGCACAGACCCTGCACAGATCTCAACCATCCAATCGGACTGGAACACAGAACTTAGAAAACCCCACTTACCTAGTTCTCACTCTGCTCGCCCGGTCTGCACAAGTGCAAAATCCTTTCCTGAAGTTCCCACTAGGAACACCAGGGTTTAACCAGACCAATCAGCTGCAGCGGGGCGGGGCTAATTTCAGTACCTCCTTTGCCTGAAGTCACCTAAAAGCGCGGACTCCCTCGCGCATGCTCAAATACGCCAACTTCCTCCTGGAGCGCCATCTGAGACGGTCTGCGCATGTGCAAGAGCGATAAGTTTTTTTTTTTTTTGTTTTTTGTTTTTTGTTTTTTTTGTCCCAAGGCGCTGCCGTACAGTCCAGGAGGCGAGTTGCATTCTGGTTCCGTCGTGAGTCTGGCGTGTGGAGCTGGTGCTCCCGCTTATTCGCCACTGTCGCCACCGCTGTCATGAACCGCGAGAGCTTCGCGGCAGGCGAGCGGCTGGTGTCACCAGCTTACGTGCGGCAGGGCTGTGAGGCCCGCCGCTCGCATGAACACCTCATACGGCTGCTTCTGGAGAAGGTACCGAGCTGTCGGTCCCCTCCCCAGCCGCCGCGACCCCGGGGCTCTGGCTCCGCCCGCCGTTCCCGCTGGTGCCGCCCCACCGGCAGCTCTTTGCTGCTTGAGACTAGTCCCAAGTCTGCCTTAGCTTGGCTTGCCCTAGCTGACCGACTGCGGTCTGTGCCTTCTCAGCCTTGCCAAAGCCAGTGAAAGCCAAAGGGTGTTCTTAGGAGGGGGTTGTTGGGGTCGGTGTTTTGAGTCCCGCTGTTTCTAACTGCGGGATGCGGAAGTGAGGGAAAGTCCCAGTGTACTTGTTTATTCGCGGAAAGAGCGAAGTTCGCACCTCCGTCTTTCACCACGCTCAACGACCCAGAGCACGTAGGGAGTTTGTAGACCACTGTATGTTAACTCGAACCACGAGGTTTCTGCCGACCCTCACAGGTCTGCCTCCTGCCAGCGTTCCTGAATTTTAATTTCATTAAAAGTTTTGTTGTGTTTTGTTTTTTTGAGACAGAGTCTCGCTCTTTCGCCCAGGCTGGAGTGCAGTGGCGCGATCTCGGCTCACTGCAACCTCCGCCTCCCGGGTTCACGCCATTCTCCTGTCTCAGCCTCCCGAGTAGCTGGGACTACCGGCGCCCGCCACCACGCCTGGCTAATGTTTGTATTTTTAGTAGAGACGGAGTTTCACCATTTTGGCCAGGCTGGTCTCAAAGTCCTGACTTCAAGTGATCCGCCCTTCTCGGCCTTTCAAAGTGCTGGATTACAGGCCTGAGCTACCGAGCCTGGCCAATATTTCATTGAAGTTTGACAACTGCCGCCCTTCTCCACGTCCTCCCGCCCCAATGGTAACGCCCTGGTTTGAAGCATCTTCATTGGGGATGTGGTGTATTGGTATTAAATTAGTTTAGCTTACGGAAATTTAAATATCTGAGTAAATCTCATTGTATGCATTTATCATCACTTCTCGAAATCTATAAATAGTTGTAATCAAATGTACAAATTTTTTATCTCCTTGCTGTCTCTATATAGTGCTGAATTTATGCCTGAATTTTAGAAAACAAGGAGCATGGCAAAATACACATTAAAAAGTGAAAATGTATTCCTGTAGTCTTCTAGAGAACGATAGTTTTATTAAATATAATCATAAGTTTTTTGTTGTTGTTGTTTGTTTGTTTTTTAAGGGCAAGTGTCCAGAGAATGGCTGGGATGAAAGTACACTTGAACTCTTTTTACATGAACTTGCAATCATGGACAGCAACAATTTCTTAGGCAATTGTGGTGTGGGAGAAAGGGAAGGGAGAGTGGCATCCTCATTAGTTGCTCGTCGTCATTACAGGTATCTTTTTTTAAGTAGTATGGGAGACATATCGTTTATTTATTTTTGGTTCAAAATAATGGCAGTAGTTTTCATTTTGTTAGATTATCAAATGTCTGTTTGTAAACCACTTTTTCCCTGCTCAAATGGATATGTAAACCAAATGCAACAGGGAGATGGAAACAATTTTATTTCAGCAGGTGCTTTTCAAAGACAATAGAGTAAAAATATGTGGGGGTTACCCCGTCAGGTTCTGGGTGACTAACACAGGCTATACATTTTCTGAGGAATGGTTACCCTAATAAACATATCTGGTTGTAAAAGTTTAAAATCCATTAAGGTTGTTTATAGTTTTCCATATTTCTTTTCTAACATTGGCAGTGTTTTGTTTTGTTTTGTTTTTTTAAGAATGGTTTGTAGTTAGAACTTTAAACTTTGTTTTAAATTGAATCCCATTTTATAAATACCTCTCTGTTGCAATAGATACAGAGAAAGGTGTATTAGATTATTGAGTGACTTTTTTCTTTTGCATTATTGCAGAAAGCTTTTCATCAGTTCTGATAATGATTTAATTGGTAGTTCCAAATATGATCACTCATTGCTCTGTGCACTAACCTTTCTGTGAAGTGTAAACTCTTTTAAATAAAACTCCTCTCTTCCATGCTTTTACATTATAATGAAAATTTCCTGGGCATAGTAGAATTTGTATTTCAGTAAAAATCACTGCAGTCAAAACTGATGATAATGCCTAACTTGGATGAAAATTTCAGTTAACAGTTTGCTGATAACATGGTTGATAATACATGTAAGAAATGTTTTGTACATGAGATTTCAGTGGTGAGGAAGTACATTAGTATTCTTCAATAATCCCCCTATACAGAATTTATGATATATTTGACTGTCAATTAGAAATTACTCAGGTTACAAAAGGGTTTTTTATTTTAAAGAGTATTGAGAAGTATCTTTAAACAATGTATAATATCGTCTAATTTAAAATGAGTAGATTTGCACACTGATTTTGTAGGAGCACATAGTTCTTTTAAAGTTAAGGCAATATTTGAACCATCATTGGAACTTAGCCCACTGTGTGATTAGGGGAAAAGGAAAGAAAAAAGATAATTTGGCTGGGCGCGTTGGCTCATGCCTGTAATCCCAGCACTTTGGGAGGCCAAGGCGGGCACATCACGAGGTCAGGAGATCCAGAGCATCCTAGCTAACAAGGTGAAACCCGTCTCTACTAAAAATACAAAAAAATTAGCCCGGCGTGGTGGCAGGCGCCTGTATTCCCAGCCACTCTGGAGGCTGAGGCAGGAGAACAGCGGGAACCTGGGAGGCAGAGCTTGCAGTGAGCCGAGGTCGGGCCACTGCACTCCAGCCTGGGCGACAGAGCAAGACTCCGTCTCAAAAAGAAAAAAAAAAAGATAATTTATTGTTTCATATATTTCAGTTTTCTACTGCTACAGAACAAACCACCCTAAAATTAAGTGGCTTAAAACAATTACTTATTATTACCTCTCATAGTTTTTTGGATTCACTGGGCTCAGCAGGGTGAGTATTGCTTCGGGTCTCTCATGTAGTTGCAGTCAGATACTAGCTGAGAGTTTAGTTATCTGAAGGTTTGCCTAGCATGAAAATTTCACACAGTCACTTCTGCTAGATTCTTCCTGGCCAAGCAAGTCACTAAGTTCAGCCCAGATTCAAGTGGAGAGGAAGTAGACTCCATCTCTTGGTGTGGGAGTAGGATATGGGCACAGGGAGAAAAATAATTGATGGTGGCCGTCATTGGAAACTAGCTATCACAGCATAATTGATGAAGTTGTTTCAGTTTAAGTAGGAGAGTTCCACATCGTTAATAGTTTGTGACATATATCTGTAACAGCCAGATATTGCTCCTGTGTTTTTTGGGTTATTATATTTGCATATTTGTACGTTGTATTACTTAGAATGCTGAATGTATTTGTCCAGTTTTTGGCCCATTTTTTGCTTAGGTTCATTCATGGCATTGGACGATCGGGTGATATTTCTGCTGTGCAACCAAAAGCTGCAGGCTCTAGCCTTTTGAACAAAATTACCAATTCTTTGGTCCTGGACATTATAAAGCTGGCTGGTATGTACGATCTTAATCATAATGCTTTTGGCTGACTGGACACACACACACACACTATTGATGATTTCCTTATTATTGCCCCTTTCCAAAAAGAGTATGAGTGACTTTTGAAAAGACTTTTCTAAAATAAAAGTCCTTAGAATAAGATAGAAAATCAGAGCCATAAGCCCAGAAGTTGAATTTGGCATTGAGCTTCCCAAGAGTGAGTTCAGAAACAGAAGCACTGGGGCTACAACTCTTAGTATTTTATAGACGAAATATATTATTTCCTCAAGAAGGATGCTGGGTGCTTAGCGGGATAACAGATTTCTGTTTGGCTTCTTATTTGTAGGTGTCCATACAGTAGCCAACTGCTTTGTAGTTCCTATGGCAACTGGCATGAGTCTAACTCTGTGTTTCTTAACGTTACGACACAAAAGACCAAAGGCAAAGTATATTATATGGCCACGGATAGACCAGAAGTCCTGCTTTAAATCCATGATCACTGCAGGTAAGAGAAGTGTTGTGTATAATGTTTTAAACATCACAATTGGAAAATTCAAATTTCTTATATAAAGATAAATGAAAAATAAACTAACTCTGCTCCCTATTGCTTTTTTAAAAGAAAAAATTGTGGTAAAATAAATGTGACAAAATTTAATGTTTGTATTACTTTATACAACTTTTAAGTTTATGGATACCTAAATATATATGGTTCCATAATTATTATTTGTTGCCGGGCCTTTGCTTATATACTAGTTAAGTGTGCTGTTTTAATTGAAAATGTAAAAGCACTTTTTATCTTTATGCAAAATTTACTGTATACATTTTGTTTTCATAGGAGGGTTTTGTAGGCTATGCGATGGATCAGTGATCCTTAGGCTGCTGAAATTTATTATGTTTTTCTTTAGCATTGAGTAGATGAGTGTGATTTGTTTCAGCAAGTGAATTGTATTATTATTAATGTCCATCTCTGAAATAAAGTGAGCTTTAAAATAAAACAGAAGTATTGCCAGAGAATGAGTGGACTTACTTTTCTGTGGATTGAAATTGAACTGGATTAAAGTGATCCTTTTTGTCATCAGTGTCCATGTTATTACTTCTCTAGATATCTAACATTTGTTTTCCTTACTTTCTAGAATTCATTCTTGTCATATCCTAGTGTTAAATAGACTTATAGTCCTAAAATTGTGTAGTCATCCGTCACATTATTTTGACCTGCCTTTGACTAATACCAGTACTGAGCTGTGTATTTATTACCAGAGGAAGGTTAATCTACCAAAATAAATATTAAGAGTTCTTGTGTAGAATAGCATGCTTCCTAGAGTTTCAGGATCTTCCCTTATTTTAGTTCACCCTAACATTTTTTTTCTGGTTGGTTTGGTTAGGTTTTGAGCCTGTGGTGATAGAAAATGTTTTGGAAGGTGACGAGCTGCGTACAGACCTGAAAGCAGTAGAGGCTAAAGTCCAGGAACTTGGGCCTGATTACATTCTGTGTATTCATTCTACTACATCCTGTTTTGCTCCAAGGGTGCCTGATAGGTAAATGATTTGTGGATATTGTCCTTTAGCTGTTTATCCGTCTTTTAAATAAAATACGATATACTAATTCTCAAATATGCTTAAATAACACTTCATAATAAATAGGTGAATGGTCTGTTCTAAGAGAATAGATTGACCTTGTGAAGAAATAGCGTAATGGCTTGGGAAAACAACCATTTGAAATAGAACAAGGGAAAACAACTAGTACAGGGTGGGGAGCTCCCTTTATCAGTTGAGTAGATGCAGACCGTCTCTGTTTTCTTGTTCTTTGTCCTGTTTCTGATCTCTTAGCATGTTTTTTCTTATTATTTAATGGAAGTTTCTTTTGTAAGCTAAATGTTGAGTTGACTTCTTTTCATTGCCATCAGTATTAATAAATTAAAAATTTAGGATTGTTTACTTTCAAATTTCTATAATTGGAAGATTAACAGATGTATACTTACGTGTGCATAGTGGTTGTCATTGTCTGCATTTTGAGAATAATACAAATATTTAAGAAAATAAAAGCAAAAGGAAAGAAAAGCAAAGGTTTACTCTTCTAAAGGATAGCCACACATTTTATTCTGAAAATGTAATAGGCTCAGGTCTAGTAATATAGATTTCTGTTTTTGACTACAATTTTTTTTGGTTTCATTTTAATATTTTGAATGGAAGAAGTAATAATTCGTAGGAACTATATTGACTTTGGGCTTTTCTTGTAGCATCAAGTTATACCTTGGTTTTAATTCATGGAAGTACATTATTTGGCAGTAATGAATGCCATGTTGGCTTTTGTTATCTTATAGGCAGATTGTAAGAGACAATTTTTTAACTATGCTCTTAAAAATTTACCTTGCTACATTCATGAGCCTGTGAACTCTATTTTAAGATTACTTTGCATATGCTGCTGTGGTTTATTCATTACTTACCAGATTTCAAATTTATATTGAAATATTAAATAAACATTGTTCTTTATTGGTGGTTTTGATATATATAAAATTTTTAATGTGATAGAAATCACATTTTGCAAAACATCTGATGGATATTTGTATTAGTTGGATTATTTATCCTTGTGGATACTTTGCTTTTGTTTCATTATGACTAACGTCTTTTGAATGTTTATAGTATGCCTGGCACAGTGTTAAGTGTTTTACCCGTATTATCTCCTTTAGAAAAAATTTAATAAAGCTTTTTATCAGTCAGAAAAATTCTTGTTTGTCACTGTTGTGTAATGAATATTTCTGAATGAGAGTGAAGTTTAGGAAGAAGGTGGTGCACAGTAATGTTTGAATTTCTGACTTTATTAAATTTTAAAACTACATTTTGATTTTTTTTACATCAAGCTTCATTCCTTTATAGTACAGTATACATTTGGGTACAGTATTCCTTTTGGGTACAGTATACATTTTGTTTTGTTAGTTAATTAGACAAAAGTAGAGGAAATTCACTTAAGAGAAATGTTGCAAAAAAGAAGGGTATTATTTCTTCTAACTGATAAACACATTAAATTGGCTTCTAAGTTAGAAAACAATTTGATACATATGAAAAATATTTTTTCTGCTTCTCCTTTCATTTAATACATTTGTTTTTTAAACACACCCTAACCATTAACAGATTTAAGTAATTCAGATTATTTAAAAGTACTCTCAAGTTATTTATTTTTTTTCTTTTAAAAATAGAGCTTAATGTTATGGAGCCTTATTTTCAAAGTTTTTTATTAAGGAATATTTTCATTAGAACACACACATATGAAAGTGCCTTTTATTTTATGAAGAAAATACTTGTGTGTATCCCAGAAGGTCTATTTTGTTAAAAACATCATCTGATTCATTTGAAGTAACAAAAAGGATTTCTGTATCAATTTGTAGGGTTTGTGAAAATGAGTGATAAAATGAGTTTTTAATTCATAAGAAGCAAATTGATAACTTGTTTTTGGTCAGAGGCAAACTGGATAAAAAAAAGAAAACTTGTAACAGATGAACATAATGGTGTTCCTACTTACAGTTAAAAATATATTAATGACATCTACTAGAAATAGTACATGTATTATGCATAAATCGGTAATTCAGACTGTGTATTTGAAATATATCCTGTCAAAAAGGACTTTACTTGTATAAAAATGCTTTCAAATTCTTTATACTTTAGAAAGAAAACTTTTAATGGTTTTACTAAAACATCGGATTTAGTTTTAGTTTCATAGCATGAAGACATTTCTATTAAAGATGAGCTCAGTCACAAGAAGTATTTGGCTTTGTGAAAGAACATCTATTTATTATGCTGCCACTGAAATTTGTTACCTTACTTTGCATAAAGTTAGACTCAGATTAATATGAGAGGTGTAAAATGAAAAAGTAGGAGTAGATAAGGGTGGATTTAAAACCAGGAGCTATTTAAAAGATTCCTCAGTATCCAAGTTGTTGGAAAATGTTAGTTATTTTGGTAATGACACATTTTAATGTTCTGTATTTTTTAATACATTAACGTCTATTTGAGTATGCATTTTTTATTTTATGAGATGTTTAATGTAAGATTTCTTAAGATTCCAGATATGCTAATTATTTTGCAGATACTAGCTTCGGTATGGTAAGCAAACAAAAGTGAAAAAAAAGAGCATACCACCTTGTGAGGGGTCATTATAAATAAATCTTCTGGCTTTCTATTTAGGGAATTTTAATTTTAAAATGATTTACCATCTACATAAATTTTGTATTTTTTTCATATATTGATAACATTAATTTAAAAGCCTTTTAAGGTTTATTCAAAAGAGCTTGCTCTGTATTTCCAAGCTGCTGTATTACATGTCAAAATACTGCAGTAGAAATTTCAGTGTTTGTCATTTTTTTTCCCTTGGTGTACATTAAGGGTAACTATTAAATTTTTTAAAAAGTTTCTGCACTAGCATTTATAAAGCACAGTGTGAGTATGTCTTTCTATTGAATATTTATGTTTATAGATTAGAAGAACTGGCTGTGATTTGTGCTAATTATGGCATTCCACATATAGTCAATAATGCTTATGGAGTGCAGTCTTCAAAGTGTATGCACCTCATTCAGCAGGTAAGAGAGTTTGAAATATATATGTCAAGGAAAAATTCATTTTAACATATTATAGGATTCTTACTTTTTCTTGCAATCTGATACAGTAAAAACAGTTATTTATGACCATCTGCTTCAGGTTGTGTTAGGAACTTACATCTGATAATCTCAATAAAAGTCATTATTCTTTGGTACTGTGGTGGTAATTGGACTGACAGCTTTGGTAGGCTAGAATCAACATAGAAATACTTTAGTAGTTTAGCTTTTAACTTTCTGAGACTGTTTCATTACCAGGATTCTCATTTTTCTAATATACTGGATTATATCATTTTTAAAAATATGTGATTTATTCTGTATATAAGGAATTATTGTACCTTATTATCTTAGACTAGAAGTGACTTCATTTATAAACATTCTAGTATATAGCTGTGGAATTGGCAGATTTTTGTATTTTTTTTTAAAGCATCAGCTGGATCCTGGTCATTTGTTTGAGGTTCTACTTTTGAAAGTATGTCTTTGTTTCCCATGTCACTTGTAAGAACTATGGCCTGCAAGGCTTTATGTATTCAGGCCTTTGCTGATTTGCTGATTTCATTTTCTGCTTTCCTTTTGCTTGCTGTGCTCCAACCACCCTTGCTGCCTTACTTTTTTTCCATTTTGTCACATGCTTGCACTTCCAGGCCTTTGCTCTTGCTCATCCCACTCACTGGATTGCTCTTCTAGAGAGTTGCGTAGTTTTCTTTTCGTCAGTGAGACTTCCTCAGAAACTCTATCAATGATTGTCATTATTGACAATCAATAACTGGTTACTGGACAAAGTGAACGAATAAATGAAATATTGTATTTATTTATGCGTGTATGATACAGGCTATATAGTTTGTGTGCATAATTTTGTTAATATACATACTCAGTTTTGCCAAACATGTCAAACCCTATCTAACACCTCCCCCTTCCTCACTAGCGTTTTCTACTTTTTTGTTTTTTTGAGATAGGGTGTCACTCTGTTGTCCAGGTTGGAGTGCAGTGGTGCAACCACAGTTCACTGCAGCCTAACCTCCCACGCTCAAGTCATCCTCCTACGTTAGCCTCCCAGGTAGCTGGGACCACAGGTGTGCGCTATCACACTCAGCCAACTTGTTGTATTTTTTCTAGAAATGGGATTTTGTCATGTGGCCCAGGCTGGTCTCAAACTCCTGGGCTCAAGCCAGCCTCCCACCTCTGCCCCCCAAAGTACTTGGATTACAGGTGTGAGCCACTGTGCCCAGCCCTTGCTAGCGTTTTCTATCCCTCTTTTTGCTTTTTTACCATGTTCATTGATTTTAAGATGCAGTGCTCTACATTTTGACATCTGAAATTGTGATGTCTTATAATCAGTGGTGTCTTACAACGTTAATAGGCAATGTTTTTTTTTTTACGTAGTGACATATAAAATAATGATGTTTCTTATTATTGATGGCTTCTTGCTATTTTTCTCCAGAACACTTATCACCATTTGATATAATGTTTGTTATTGACAGTAATTACAGTTAAGGTTCTGTTGGGATAGAACTTTGTTTTGTTCACTGCTGTGCCCTCAATACTTAAGACAGTATCTGGTACAATGGACAATTAATAACTGGTTACTGAACAAAGTCAGTGAATAAATGAATTATTGTATTTATGCATGTATGATATGGACTACATAGTTTGTGTGCATAATGATGTTAATATACGCATTCAGTTTATGTGATTTGTGTTATGTGGGCATAAGTTATTCACAGATTACCTGTGGCCTGCTCCAATATGGTAAATGCTCTGAAGCACAATAGATACTATCTAGTACATTTTTTTGTCTTCTATGTTATTTTTCGTATACTAGTATCATCTTTTACATAAATGTGGTTTATATGAAGTAGTAATCGCTGATTTGCTTAATTTCTTTACTCAACTTTATATCAGTTAGGATGTCATTGGCAGCAAGTAACAGAAACCCAACTCAAGTTGGCTTAAACCATTAAGGAAATGGATTAATTTATGTAGCAAGTCCAGAGGTGGAGTGGGTTGTAGGCATGGTGTGTCGGGATTTCTTAAAACCTTTAGAGAAAGACTGTTTACCATTTCCTTGGTATTTCTTTTCGTTATTCCTTAACTTTTTAAGGCTTCTTCACTTATTCTAGACTGGTTGTATCTAATTTGTATAGTCATAGAGGAAGGGTGTACTATTTTCTACACCGGAAATCTTGAAAAACATTTTATTTCAGTGATTGATTTTATTCCTCCTTTCCCTTTCCCCTTGCTCTTCTTCTCTGTAATTTTAGCAGCTTCTCTTCTTTTAAAAGTCAAATACCATCAGCATTACTAAAAGTTTAGGAAAATGAGGAAGGAGTAGAAGATCACTCATAACGCTATTACCCTAACAAATATCCTTAACAATCTATGTATTTACTTTTCTCTTTTGTATGCATATTGTTTTACGTAGTTATATTCATTGTGTACATTTAATTTTTTTAGTGTTATATTTCTGTACCCTTCAGATGCCTATAAAGTTTTCATAATGATCATTTTAATGATACAACATATTTTTAAATACTAGAAAATTTGGTGATGCACTTGAAGACGTTAAAACTAAAAGAGGCTGGGTGTGGTGACTCATCTCTGTAATTCCAGCACTTTGGAAGGCTGAAGCTTGTGGATCACTTGAAGCCAGGAGTTTGAGACCTCCCTGGGCAACAAAGCGAGACTCCATCTCTACAAAACTAAAATTAAAAAAAAAAATTATCTGGGTGGTGTGGTGGTTTGTACTTGTAGTCCCAGCTACTTGGGAGGCCGAGTCAGGAGAATGGGATGAACCCAGGAGGCGGAGCTTGCAGTGAGCCGAGATAGTGCCACTGTACCCAGCCTGGGTGACAGAGCGAGACTCCGCCTAAAACAAAAAGAGCTCCAGAATACAATAAGAAGGGTGCCCTTGGAGTTGCATATCCCTAATACTCTGCTTTGTCATTACCTCTCTGCATTTGGGAGGTGGTTGTACTAAAATTTTAACCAAAAAATAAAACTATAAGATGGGTGAATAAACTTTTAAATGCAGATATTGTTGCAGATAATGTATTACCTTCTGAAGTTGATATTTCTTTAAAAAATTTCTTTGATACATAATATTTAGATATATTTATGGAGTGCATATGATATTTTGATACATGTACAGATTGTGGGATGATTAAGTCAGAGTATTTAGGCTATCCATTACCTGGCGTTTATTACCTCCTTTTGTGTTGGGAACATTTCACATCCTCTCTTCTAGGTATTTTGAAATATACAATTGCGTTGTTATAGTCACTGTACTGTGCTATTGAGCATTAGAACTTACTAAAATGGACATTTCTTTAAAACAAAAAAAGCAAATATATAAACATTCTATTTTTCCCAAATTGGCCTTCACCAAAAGAGGTTGTGGCACTGTTGATTTAAATCAAATGAATACTTGAGTCTTGTTGAGTGCAGGTTGCTGTTTCATGACATTTTAAAAAATTAAAGTTAGCTTTAATTCACCTCAATAGTCCTTATTGTTGATATATACCATTTACTACACACTTTCCATGTGTCAGGCATCCTACTAGGCTTTTAAAGTTATTAACTGAATCCTGACAATTTAAGTGTACTTCTTATTCCCATTCTGCACATGGAGAAATAAAATAAGTGGGATTAAGTGACTTGCCCAAGGTCCTATAGCTACAAAATAGCCCATCTAGTTCAGTGCGACTCCAAAGTCCCATTTTTCTTTTAAAAAACAAAGTACTGAAGTACTAATACTGTAAGTATTAGTTGAGAAATAATATTGCAATAATCAATCAATGAAGGAAAACTATAAAATTTTTTTATTTTATTGTTTTAACATTATGTTGTTAACTTTTTTATTTTAAGGTGAGACCCTAGAATGGCTTAATGCTGAGCCTATAGAGTATTCTGTATGCTCATGTAGCCCCCCCCAGGGAAATTAGTTTTGAATAACCTATATTTTTGTTTATATTTACTAAAATGAATTTAAGAGATTCATGTATTATGGATGTTAAGATAGATTAATGGAGAGGGATATAGTAGAGTCACAAAAGTATGTGTATAAGACTAATTATTTTGAGTCAGAATAGATTGTAAAGCTCCAAAAGTGTGGGAAGCGGCAACTTTGCCTATTAAGAATTTGAGAGAAGTAGGTATTACTACTGTTTATTCACAAACCTAATTGCCTCTTCATTTAACAAATACTTAGGCCGGTCGCGGTGGCTCAAGCCTGTAATCCCAGCACTTTGGGAGGCTGAGACGGGCGGATCACGAGGTCGGGAGATCGAGACCATCTTGGCTAACACGGTGAAACCCCGTCTCTACTAAAAAATACAAAAAAATAGCCGGGCGAGGTGGCGGGCGCCTGTAGTCCCAGCTACTCGGGAGGCTGAGGCAGGAGAATGGCGTGAACCTGGGAGGCGGAGCTTGCAGTGAGCTGAGATCCGGCCACTGCACTTCAGCCTGGGCAACAGAGCAAGATTCCGTCTCAAACAAACAAACAACCAAAAAGCATACTTTCTGGGTTCCTACTTGTGTACCAGGCACCAGGGTAGGAACTGGAGATGAAGTAGTGAATGCGACAAAATCTTGAACCCTCATGGAGCATTCTATTTTTTGTGGGAAAGCAGAGAGTAAACCTTGAGTATGACAAGTCTTGGATAAATGCTCTGGTATTTGGGGAGGATGGATGTCATTAGATGGAGTGATCTAGGAAGCGCTCTTCAAGAAGTACATGTGAATGGAGCTCTGAATGACATGAAGGAGGAGGCTTTGCAGCTCTCTAGAGAGAGAGAGACTCTAGACAGAAGCTAATAGCCAAGACTCTGAGGGAGGAGTGTGCTTGGAATGTGAGAAATAGTAAGGAGGCCAGTATGGCTGAACCATAATGAACAAGGTGAACAGTGGTTGTAGAGCTTTGAGGTGTGTTAAGGGTTTGGGATTTTATTCTTGGTGTGATCATTGGCCATGGAAGGATTTCAAGCAGGAAAGAACGACATGCTATGTGGGAAATAGACTGTAGGGAGGCAAGAGTGAACTGTTGCAGCAACTCATATGAGATTTGTTTGTGGCTTTGGCCAGGGTGGTAGTCGTGAAGGTGGTAATAAATGCTTTTATTCAGATGGATTTTGAGAGTGGATTTTAGAGCATGTACTGGTGACTTAGATGTAGCTGAAAAAAGGGGGCTCTGTACCATTTCTGAGATTGGGTCTGGCCTGTTTGTTTTCTTGCCATAGAATGTGCTGCTTTTTAAATGCTTTCTGTGTTTTAGTGATGGAAGGGTTCTAACAAAGTCTGGTGCACTGATTCCTCTAGTATTTCTGCTTCCAATTTAGGTTCGTGGTTCTCTCAGGAGGCCTTGGGCAGTACTAAAATATTAATACAAAGGCAACTCTCACTGTTCCACTTATTTTTATGTGCTGGCTACTTCGCATGTTTTCCAGTGTTTTTTTTTTTTTTTTTTTTTTTTTTTTTATTCTGTTAGTCTTATATGCGTCTCTCTGTTTTCCTGTGATATGGTGAGATTTTCTCTGATCATGGTTTATTAGGAAATTAGAAGAGGAAGAGGAAGGTTAAGATTTGAACAGTTGTATAATGGCCTCCAGAGCAGCTGCTCCTCTTCCCTGCTTCAGCTGCTTCCACCTGTTGCCTGGATCTGGACTCTTAGATTAGGCCAGCTATCTGCTCCTTCTATTCTCCCTCAGATAGAAAGGTGTGAAAGTGAAGGTCAAATATGGTTATAATATTAATAGGAATGCAGATTGTGAATACAGATTGAAAATCTGTGGCTACAGATAAAGGAAAAGACTATCTTAGTTGTAATTTAGATAGTATCTCTATTTTTAAGAGGAGAAAATTGAAGCACATTAGACAGAAGGTCATAGACTGTGTTGGACGAGGACCGAACTTAGTTTTACATTTCTAGTAGGTAAGTATTCAGTTTTCACCAGAATATTAGATTTTCACTGGAAGTTCATTTGCAGTGGAATGAAGTCATCTAAGTTTCCAATATTAGGGAGCATGAGTTATGTAGAAACATTGTTTCTAAACTTGCCAAGAGTATACAAATAAAATTTCCGTTAAGTGATGTTAAAAGTAAAACTTTGCATTTCTTTTTTGTTATCTGAGTGCTTAAAATGGTCATACAGGTAGTTGATTGTGCAAGCATTAAAGAGAGGCACACGTATAATTAACTGTTTGGCAACTCGGATGGCTATAGTCCCTTAGGTTATGGTGGCCACCCTCGAACTTACAGAGGGTGTTTAAAACCACTTAATAGTTATAGAACCCATTGTAGACATTTGTTGTCAAAAAGGAGCACAGATGAGATGAATGGGATGAATCCGTTCTCTTTTTTTTTGAGATGGAGTCTCGCTCTGTCGCCCAGGCTGGAGTGCAGTGGCAAGATCTCGGCTCAGTGCAAGCTCTGCCTCCTGGGTTCACGCCATTCTCTTGCCTCAGCCTCCCGAGTAGCTGGAACTACAGGTGCATGCCGCCACAGCTGGCTAATTTTTTGTTTTTTTAGTAGAGATGGGGTTTCACCGTGTTAGCCAGGATGATGTCGATCTCCTGACCTCATGATCCGCCCGCCTTGGCCTCCCAAAGTGCTGGGATAACAGGCGTGAGCCACCGTGCCCGGCCGAATCCATTCTTTCTTATCAAATTTTAAGGTGTAAAATTTTGTCTCATTAAAGTTCCCACCTGAGCTGATACTGAAACCATGCTTGCCTCACAGAGTTGTTGTGAAGATTAAATGATTTATGTGTGAAAGCACGTTGTAAGCTTAAAGTTCCATATATAAGCAGCACCATTAAAATTTTGGTTTAATACTTAAAACGTTTTCTTGGCACTATTACAAAGAAAATAAAATAAAATTTTCAATTGGTTTTCTGTGCGTTGTTTTAATGGTGTTTATTTTATTCTGAGGTAGAGTTGACAAAATTGTGTATTTTACGGTGTACAATTTGATGTTTTGATGCATGTATATATCGTGAAATGGTTAAATCAGGCTAATATATTAATTAACTCAAATAGTTATAATTTTTTGTTGTGGTATTTATTTGTTAATAGCAGTTGTCTGTTTTCCTAGCAACTAATATGTAATACTGTATTGATTCTAGGGAGCTCGAGTTGGTAGAATAGATGCTTTTGTTCAGAGCTTGGACAAAAATTTTATGGTTCCAGTAGGTGGCGCTATAATTGCTGGCTTTAATGATTCCTTCATTCAGGAAATCAGCAAGATGTATCCAGGTAAATAAATAAGTTGCTTTTCAGAAAAGTAACTAACAAAAATCCATTTGTACATAGGCTACTGTAATAAATCTTAATTTCCATAGCTACCCCCCCATCTTCTTAATGTAACTTATCCTTCTTATTTCAGGAAGAGCTTCAGCTTCACCTTCTTTAGATGTGCTTATTACTTTATTGTCACTTGGATCAAATGGCTACAAAAAGCTACTAAAAGAAAGAAAGGTAAGCTTTCCCTTCAGTTATCAGATAACACTCTCGACTAGAACCGTGCTCCAAATCATTGATGTTTCTGCCTATTGGTTTCTTGCATTGGGAGGGAGACATCTAGTATGGTCCGACACTATTTATTCAGATCGATTTATTCAGATCTGTTATTCAGTTTCCTATTAGTTTTTGTCAGCCTGTCTATCCAGATATTACGAGGAATCTTGGTTAGGTGATTTTACTTTTATTTATTTACTTTTTAGAAACTCCTGCATTAGGGACTCTTATTCAGTAAAATTCAATTCATTTATCACTTAAAGGCGGAAGCTCTTAAAAGACAAATGGACAAGTCATCCTTTTAGTTTTTAGAAACGTGAAAATTGTTTAGGGGTGAGATGTCAGTCACAGGAGGAAGAACCAGGTCAGAAGTTAGCTCTATCTTTTTATACTAAAATAGTAAATTTATCTTTTGTCTTTTTTTTTTTTTGAGAGGAGTCTTGGGCTGGAGTGCAATGGCACAATCTTGGCTCACTGCAATCTCCACCTCCTGGGTTCAATCAATTCTCCTGCCTCAGCCTCCCGAGTAGCTGGGATTACAGGCGCGTAATTTTTTGTATTTTTAGTAGAGACTAAAAATTGGCCAGGCTGGTCTCCAACTCCTGACCTCGTGATCCACCCGCCTCAACCTCCCAGAGTGCTGGGATTACAGGCGTGAGCCACCGCTCCCGACCTATTTCTTGTCACTGTTGAATGCTGAACTCATTGGTTATATTGGTTGTGAAAAGAAGTTACACTTATGCTTGAAAACAGGACTTTATCTCCAACACAGCTTGCTTAATTCAGGACACCTCCAAAAGACAGAGATCGTATAGATAGGGCAGGCAGTGTTTTATTCATTTTCTATCAGGGAGAGAGTGAATCCTCTGGTGCAGTTTTTAAATCTGATAACTTTCCAGCACTTAATAACAATTGTAGTCCCTTATATTTATAATAGTACTTTATATATTCTAAAGCATTTTCATATGTATTATCTCATAGATCTTCTCATAGCCTTAGGATGAATACATAACAAGTTTAAAAATCTTGTGCTCTGTTTTACCCCGGTCCGCCTTCCCCTACTAATTCATTCCATGGGAAAGTAATTGTTTAATTGTGAGGACATTTCTTAAGATCTGTGTGATATAGGAAAAGATGCTCAATGTTATTAGTAATTAGGGAAATGCAAATTTAAAACCACAATGAAATACCACTACACACGTTTTAGAATGGCTAATGTACCGAAATATGCAATAAGATAATGACTTTCAAATGCATTATGCTATGTGAAAGAAGCCAGACTGAAAAGGCTACATATTGTACAGTTTCATTTATATGCCATCCTGGAAAAGGTAAAAAATATAAGGAAAGAAGAAAGATTAATGGTTGCTAAAGGCTAGGGATTGGGGAGGGAACTTTTTAGGGTGATGAAACGTTTTATGTCATGATAGTGGTAGTGGTTTCATGACTGTATACATTTGTCAAAATTCAAAGAAGTGGGCACTAAAAAAACAGACACCCCGAATTTTACTATATGTGAATGAATTACACTTCAGGAAGTCTGACAATGAATTTTTATACAATAAGAATAAAACTCTGGTTTTATGAACTCCAAATTGTAATCATTCATGGTCGTAGATTGTTGTAGCCAAGAGAAGACTGTGGCAAATCTTTCAAGGAACCAGATCCATATGTCAGATGACAACTCTCTATAGATGAGGAAACTCTGTCATCTGCTTATATGAGAGTTTAGTTGTTTCAGATGCCAGTGGTTCTTAGCTCTGCTATAACTAGTCATTGCGTCCTGGAAAAGTTTTAAAGATTTTATTTCCCCATTTCATTTGTGAAAGACACAATTGACATCTCAGGCCACTTTTAGTTTTAAAAGACTCTGGAATATTTCTTAAAAGAGTTACTTTCTGGACTCTGGACATAGTAATCATGAGAACTGGCCTGTAATTTAGTAATCCAGTATAAGGCATATTGGTAATATAAATTAGACATTTTGTAAATTTGAGTTTCTCTTTTTAACACAATGGTCTCTTCAGTTTCATGTTACCTCATACCCATTTTTACCCTTATCAAGCTGTCTTGGGTTTCCGCCCTGCATCTGAATAAGCCCATTTTAAATAGCGGAGTCTAAAGTATGGAAATGCAAAGGTAGAGTTGAATGTGGGATAAGATTCATTGAGTAAATATTTAACTTACTGTGTATTTATTGACCACATGTAATGTGTCAGGCATATAGATATAGATAGATATAGCAGTCAATACAGTAGATAAAGATACTTGCTTTTGGGGAGCACACATTGCCTATGGGGGAAACCAGCAATAAACAGGCAACATAATACAGAAATTACAAAGTTTGCTTGAAGGTGATAAATGCTATGGTAAAAAGCAAGATTAAGGAGAATTTGGGATGATGAGGTGGTAGTGGGAACTGATTTTTAAATATAGTGGTTAGGGCAGGGCTCGTTGAGAAGGTGACTGTATTTTTTTTTTTTTAAAGACAGAGTCTCTCCACCAGACTGGAGTACAGTGGCGTGATCTTGGCTCACTGCAACCTCTGCCTCCTGTGTTCAAGAGATCCTCCCACCTCAGACTCCTGAGTAGCTGGGATTACCGGCATGTGGCACCATACCCGGCTAGTTTTTGTATTTTTAGTAGAGACAGGGTTTTGCCATGTTGGCCAGCTGGTCTTGAACCCCTGACCTCATGTTATCCACCTGCCTTGGCCTCCTAGAGTGCTGGGATTACATGTGTGAGCCTTCATGCCTAGCCCAATACCCTGACATTTCAGTGAACTTGAAGTTTGAGGGGAGTATACACATATGATGGTGAAGTGCGTTTCAGGCAGAAAGCCAGTATCAGGACTCTAGGCCAGATGTGGACCTTGTGTATTTGAGAAGCAGCAAGGAGGCCATTATGGCTGCAGCAAAAAGAGCAAGGAGGAGAACTGTGGGAGTTGAGGTCAGGGTGGTAATGAGGGTGGGGCTGATCATGTGGGGCCTTTTAGGCCACCGTAAGGTCCGTGCCTCATACTCTGACTGAAATAGGGAACCACTGGAGGTTTGAATTGAGTAGAATGATCTGACATGCTTTGAATGCTCACATTGATTGCTGTTTTGATAATAGATTGGGGGGCAAAGGCAGAAGCTGGATGGATACCTGTTAGGAGCCTTTTATAGTGGTTAAGAAGTGATATTGGCTGGGAGCTAGATGGTGGCAATGGAGGTAGTAAGAAGTGGTTAGAGTCTAGGTTTGTGTTGAAGATTGAGCGAGTAGGAGTTCCTGATGGATGGTAGAGAAAAGTAAAGAATAACTCTGAGATTTTTGACCTGAGCAATTGGAAGGATGGAACAGCCATTAGCTATGATGGGGAAGCTATAAGTTTTGGGGGAAGACTAGGAGTTCAGTTTTGGACAAAATTGAATTTGAATTGACCTTAAGATAGAGTTGCAAAGTAGAGAGTAGGATATACAAGTCTAGGATTGAGAGAGAACTGGGCTGGAAATAAAAATCTGGGAGTTAATTGGGCAAGAGACTAGATGAGATTGCAAGAGAGTAAGTCTAAACAGAAAAGAGGTATAAGGACTGAGCTCTGGGCACTATAGCATTAAGAGGTCTGAGAAAAGCAACCAGCAAAGGAGACTTAGAAGGAACATTCAGTTAGGAGGAAGACCAAGAATGGTGTCCTAAGTCATCCCTTGGTATCACTCAGATGCCAAAATCTGTAGATGCTCAAGTCCCATATATAAAATGACATAGTATTTTCATATAAATTATGCACATCCTCCTGTATTCCTTAAATCAACTCTAGATTGCTTGTAATACTGAATACAATGTAAATGTTATATAAGTAGTTTTTATACTGGATTGTTTGGGAAATAATGACGAGAAAAACTGCATATTCAGCACAGATGTAATTTTTTTTTTCAAATATTTTCAAACTGTATTGAGGAGGAGGGAGCGATTAGCATAACTAATGGCACTGGTAGGTCCAGTAGGGTAAGCATTAAGATTTGACCATTGGTTAGAAAGGTTTCATGTAAAATTCGTTCTTAACATACTCTTTCCATGCCAGGTTTGTGTTTATACAAATACCATATACGTCCTTATACATTTATATACATATGAAATAATTACACGTAATACTGAGCACTTACTATGTGGAAGGCACTCTTCTAAGTACATTTTTATGTATACATTTAATCCTCAAAATATTCTTACGAGATATTGTTATCCTCATTTTCATAGGAAATCGAGATTTGTATGAGGTGAATTGTGGAATATGGACTGAAATCTAGGCAATTGGGTCTCCTGTTCTCTGTCTTAACTTCTAAATTCTACTTGCCTTTTTAAATATAGATGATAATCTAGCCTGGTGGCTATAGTGCTGTTTATATGTCTGTAAATCTCAAGATATGGGTCTACTGATATCTAAAGGAGACAAAAACAGTGAATAAATCTAGCTACTCTGGCCAAAAAAGCTCAGTTATATTTTAGAGAGGATAATATGTTTTTTTACTTGTGCATAATCGCTGTCATTGGAGAACTGCTCCTCCCTGACTCCAGGTGGTCCTGTTGAGTCTGTCAATTACAGTGTCCCTTCCTCCTCTTTCATAGGTTGGGCAGATGATCTGGCTAGCCTGGTTCACAGGCATGTGGAGATAGTATCCTTCCAGTAGATTTGATTGATCCTTTAGAGACAGGACCTCTTGCTTTGCAGATAGTAAGCTGTAAGGATATAATCTTACAATTGTCAGCTGCCATATTTCTAGCCATGCCAAGAGAGACTTCTCAACACTAGGGACTATAAGAAGGAAAACAGAATTAAGTCATTTGAGACTCTATCCAGCCATGCCTGCTTGTGGACTGGGCTGTGAGATGAAGCAGTAAATTCCTTTCTCTGTTATAAACTTTCTAATGCTGATACTTTTGATTCCTTTTATACCTTAAGCCCTTATATCATTAAGTCCTTCACAGTGTTTCCAACATTCATTTCTTTCCATTTCCACTGCTACCCCTCCCTAATTTAAGTCCTTAACACATCACACTTGATGGTTACAATAATTTACTCACACTTCACCTGTTCCCCCACCTTGGTCTACTCTAATTTGTCACATTGTAGAACAGTGCCAAGTTAATATTCTAAAGACACAACTTTCGGAGGCCGAGGTGGGCAGATCACAAGGTCAAAAGATCAAGACCATCCTGGCCAACATGGTGAAACCCTGTCTTTACTAAAAATACAAAAATTAGCTGGGTGTGGTGGCATACATCTGTAGTCCCAGCTACTCAGGAGGCTGAGGCATGAGAATCACTTGAACCTGGGAGGCGGAGGTTGCACTGAGCCGAGATCGTGCCACTGCACTCCAGCCTGACAACAGAGGAAGACTCTATCTCAAAAAAAAAGAAAAAAAAAAGACACAACTCTTCAAGTTCTTTTGCTTTGGTTCTGGTTGCCTACAAGACAAAGTTCAAACTCCTTAGCCTACCAAAATCTGATCCTTTATAATCTGATTCCTTTTTTAAAAACAGTATTGGCCCCTGCTTGTTCGTTTATTCATTCAAACAAATATTTGTGTGCAGGCCCTAAAGCTAAATCCACAAACAAGATTGACTTAGTCTTTACCTCCATGGAAATTACAGTTTTGGGAGGAAATCTAGATATTAAATAGTTACAAATCTGATGAGAATTATGAAAGGAAAGCAGAGTGTGTGAGAGCATCTATTACCAAACCCAGCTGGGACACCTACTCCAGCTCTGGAAGGATCAGGTAAAATCTCCCTGGAGAAAAGACAGTGCATTTATTCATTGACATTCGTGGTGCGGTCCTAAGGTAGTACTGATGGCTAGTACAACTATAGAACTATGAAAGGGTGTTTTAAACTGAGTCTAGAAAGCCGAGTACTTTGCAGTTATTTGAGAGTTTATGTTTTGAGTCACTTTATAAAATTAGCTTTCCTTTAGGATAGATTCAGATGCATTAGGTCAGAAGGAGGGCTTAGACAACTGTATTTTTAACAAAATTTTCCTAATGAATTTTGGTGCAGATTCATGTTTGATACCCTTTGTTTTGGGGCACGTAGGTCACTTGTATATATAACAGAAACTTGGAGAGGAAACATACAGTGTCATAGCATTTTAACACACATAGGTGGATAATATTTTATGGCATTTGAGATGGAATGCATAAATATCCCAAATACCAAAACTTGGAAATAGAACATTAGTTATCTGTATTTATTTCTGATCTTTTGTAGTCTTTTTTTCTTAGATTTTTTTTTCTTTTTTCTTAGCTGCTTTTTGTTTTATGTTGAGCACTCCTCAGATTTGGCTAAAATTATAAATAAATAAATTAATTAATTAATTTTATTTTTAAGTAGAGATAGGGTCTTGCCATGTTGCCTAGGCTGGTCTCAAACTCCTGGACTGAAGCCATTCTCCTGCCTTGGCCTCCCAAAGTGTTGGGATTACAGGCCTAAGTTTATTTTTAAACCAAATAAATAGAATATATTATAACTCTAACAATAAGACCATTATACAAAGTTATAAGTCGTTTTAAAAGTATACTTTATTATATAGATAGTAACTTTTAAGATTTAAAAAAAATTTATTTTAGGTTCTGGGGTACATGTACAGGACATGCAGGTTTGTTACATAGGTAAACGTGTGCCATGGTGGTTTGCTGCACCTGTCAACCCATCACGTAAGTATTAAGCCCAGCACGCATTAGCTATTTTTTCTAATGCTCTCCCTCTCCCTGCACCCGTCTGACAGGCCCCAGTGTGTAGTATTCCACTCCCAGTGTTCGTGTGTTCTCATTGTTCAGCTCCCACTTAGGGTGAGACCATGCAGAATTTGGTTTTCTGTTCCTGCTTTAGTTTTCTAAGGATAGTCGTCCAGCTGCATCCATGTCCCTGCAAAGGACATGATGTCATCTCTTTTTAAGGCTGCATAGTATTCCGTGGTGTAGATATGCCACATTTTCTTTATCCAGTCTATCATTGATGAGCATTTGGGTTGATTCCATGTCTTTGCTATTGTGAATAGTGCTACATTGAACATATGTGTGCATGTATCTTTATAATAGAATAATTTATATTCTTTTGGATATATATCCAGTAATGGGATTGCTGGATCGAATGGCATTTCTGGTTCTAGATCTTTGAAGAATCCCAATGCTGTTTTCCACAATGGTTGAACTAATTTACATTTCCACCAACAGTGTAAAAGTGTTCCTATTTCTCTGCAACCTTGCCAGCATCTGTTGTTTCTTGACTTTTTAATAATCACCATTCTGATTGGCATGAGATGGTATCTCATTGTGGTTTTGATTTGCATTTCTCTCATGATCAGTGATGTTGAGCTTTTTTTCATATGTTTGTTGGTTGTATGGATGTCTTCTTTTGAGGAGTGTCTGTTCATGTCCTTTGCCCAGTTTTTAATGGGGTCATTCGATTTTTTTTCTTGTAAATTTGTTTAAGTTCATTGTAGACTCTGGATATTAGACCTTTGTCAGATGGATAAGTTGCAAAATTTTTTTCCCATTCTGTGGGTTGTCAGTTCACTCTGATGATAGTTTCTTTTGCTGTGCAGTAGCTCTTTAGTTTAATTAAATCACATTTTTCAATGTTTGCTTTTGTTGCAATTGCTTTTGACATTTTCGTCTTGAAATTTTTGCCTGTGCCAATGTCCTATATGGTATTGTCTAGATTTTCTTCTATGGTTTTTATAATTTGGGGTTTTACATTTAAGTCTTTAATCCATCTTGAATTAATTTTTGTATAAAGTGAAAGGAAGGGTTTCAGTTTCAAGTTTCTGCATATGACCAGCCAGTTTTCCCAGCACCGTTTATTAAATAGGGAATCCTTTCCCCATTGCTTGTTGTTTCACAAGGCAGGTAACAAACCAAAAGAAACATACCCACTAGTCTACTATTTCAAAGATAACATGAATGGATGGATGGATGACCGACAGTTGGTAAATACTGAAGCAGACAGATGTCCATATTGGACCCAGCCTTTTTTTTTTTTTTTTTAAGGGAATAATCTACTGTATATTTCTATGTTCTTATAGAAACATTTATCTAAATATTCAACTATATGGATATAGTCGAAAACTTGTGAAAAGGAATGGTGATTACCTGTTGTATGTAATAGGCATTGTACTTCCTGCTTAGCAGAAGAAGCACTTTTCTAACCTTAAGATTTTGGAATTGTTGATTTTAGAGATTTTGTCATCTTTTTGGAATTTCTGTTATGTCTTCATTGTTCTGTCTTGTGACATTTAGGTTTTTGACTTTAAGAGTTTTGACAACTTGTATATGATTGATTCCAAAGACCCATACATGTGTACATTTTGCTTAGCATGAGTGAAAATCCACCTCCTTTGAGGATGACCTGCAGGAATTGTAGCTCAGCTAGTGAATGAATCCAGCAGGCAGCTCAGTTTCATTGGGATTTTGTTCTTTATTATCACTGGGTAAACACTTTATGGGAGAAATTTTATGTTGGAGTAGTATTCATGAATTGGATGCCTTCATCTCAGATGTCAGGAGGTAACTCTCTTTGTAACATTCAGAACTTTGTTCTTTTCCTTTTATCTAGATACATGGAGTAGAGTAGAATAAACAGGAGCAGGACAAGAACAGGATTATAGCTACAGTGTATTATCATGTGTCTGTAGGAGTCCTGCTAGCTAACTTTAGTTTTATCCTGAAAACTCTTTTAGGCTAGGGGAAAAATAGGTGGGTGGGGAGCTAACATTTTTATGAATGTCTCTGCTGTATGCCAGAAACTGTGCTTGATTCATTGTATTTATTATTTCCCGTAATACCCAGAGCAAGTGTATGAGGTAGGAATTATCCCCATTTTGCAGATAAAATTATTGAGGCCCAGAGGAGTTAAGTACTCACCCAAGTACCACATATAAGTACCAGAATTGCCATTGAAACCCAGGTCTGTGTGATGCTAAAGTCTCTGCGCTTTCCGTCTTACTACTCTCTTCTCACTACTTCCAGTCACTCATCCATTGTTGAGGGAGTGATCACTTGCTCTGTGCTAGGCGTCTGAGCCATAAAGATGGTGATCTTGTGACCCTCCCACTCTATCTAGTGGAGGTATGTAAAATCCCAAAGGCTCTCTAATGTACTAATTGGTTTTATTTAAAATTCTGTGTTTATAATTTATAAGAGAGAATATCTCTAGGAGTAATTTTCAAAGTATTAAGATGCCCATTTGAGAACTCTGTCATTGTAAGTTAAAGTTTGCTTTTTTAATAACTTCATTCAGTAGGCAAGTTTTTCTGTTGAAAAATGTGGATGTCCTCCATAAACCATAATTGCATATATGTAGCATAAATATTGTTTTTTTATTGGATTTGTTGCAGAAGTAAGGGCCTCTTTTGTTTAAATGGACTTGGTTTTGAACTGTGAAAATTTAATCATGATAGTTTATTGGTTCAGCTCTGGAGAAGCTGAGGCAAAGCTATTTTGCTCCAGCTAGAGCTATTTATATACCATCACTGAGAGCTCCTTTTTATATTATTGGTGTTATTGTGTACTAAAAAAAGGAATGTTAGTAGAAAACTTAGGATTTTTTTCATTCTATGCCCTTATTCACCACAATGATATTTTTAGAGGTTATTTCATCTAGCTTTATCTCTTCAGAAAAGGCTTTATCTTTTTCACGGTAGTGGCAGACAAGAACTCAGCTTGAAGCCATTCCTTCTTAAGCTTTCTTTTTTGAAGTGTGAAAGGATCAGAGAGAGTGGAGCTCTGTGTGTGAATTGAGCCTCTTTGCCCTTATCCCCTTCCTGATCAACACATTTGCTTCACTGAGGGGAGAAATAACCATGAATTTAACCCCTTTTAAAAAAAGGGGTTAAAACGTAGGGCCGTATCTTTCAGTTTGTCTATGCAGAAAGAAAGTCTATGGTCTTAGAAGTTTATCCTCACTTCTGTTTCGCTTCTAGAGAAGATCATTATTCCATTTAGCTTTCCTTTTAGAAGACTGCTTTGCTGAACAGGGAAGGCAGGTAATCATTTATTGTTGCAAATATCTGCTAAATTGGATAAGTGGAAGAAGAATAACAGCACTATGGCTGCTCGGTGGCTAGAATTTGTGAGCTAAAAACTGGGGGACAAACTAAGTTTTAAAAGAACATTATACACTTCAGTGTCCTTATAGCAGAGCTAAGTTTGGAAACACTACTAGATCTGCAGCCCTGTAAGTGGAGTGTTTCAATCTCTGCAGAAGCAACTGATTTCAGGCCTACATATGGGGCCTTAACAACTTGAATGCAAATGGATGTAGCCTCTGAAGCAAGATTTGCCAAGTGTGCCTGGATCCTTTTAGCTGACCACAGTTATAGACAGCAGCATGTCATATTTAGTACTGTTTTCCTCCAATATGGACATCTGTCTGCTTCAGTATTTACCAACTGTCGGTCATCCATCCATCCATTCATGTTATCTTTGAAATAGTAGACTAGTGGGTATGTTTCTTTTGGTTTGTTACCTGCCTTGTGAAACATATTTTAATAACATGTGAGGTTCCATCTTTATTTTATCCTTTAACTTGAAACAGTATGTTTCCAAAGACATGATTACATAAGACCATTTCACTTAAAATTTAGTGAATTATGCACATCTTTGGATTTTGGATTCTGGGAGAGACAGGCTAAATGTCGGATTTCATGACTGCAAATCAATTTGCAAAAGGCCGTATGAAAGATAATGCTTAATATCATTCAGCTTCTCTTCCATTAACATCTTGAACTATGGTGTAAAGTTTTGTATTTTTATTCTAGAAATATAGCTGACATTAGCATTCAGGTATATAGTTCAGTTTATCTCTAGTGAAAAGTCTCTTAAAATTAGGTTAAATACAGTACAGAGAACATGGAAAATCAATAATATTTCATTTCTTTTAAGTAAGATCTTTCTATATACATTTGCTTGGGTTGCTTATAAATTTCTTTCTTTACAGAAGTATTTTATAATAAATGTCAGTTATAGATTTAAGTGTAGCAAAAAATAGTACAGGTTCTGTAGTAGCTTTAATATATCAGGTAAAAAACTGCTTAGCTAAGTATAAGTGTAGAATAGTGGTATAGTCTCCTAAATGATATTTTTAAAATGTAGTAATATTAATAGGAGAGCATTTAGGAGCTTAACATGTGGAATATTATAGAATTTAGCATATTGTGCTTTAAGATATTTAAAACATATTTGCTTATTGGTTTACTTATAACACTTTACACAGAGTAAACATATTATAAATATTTGTTGATGGATGTGAACTTGCTTCAAATTTTTTTATATCTAATTACTCCCATACTAGTGATATAAGATTCAATTACTTTAGTGTTATCTTCGTAGTCTAAAAATAGTATCCTAATATTACCTACAGTTCAAATGGAATTCTAGTGGCATTAGCAAGTGATTGATAGAACTGGTAAAAACTAATTTGTTAAAGTACTAGAAGTTGAACATTGGGCAAATTCACTTTTTAATAGCCATGTATGCATCAGTAAGTTTAAAAGCACCCCCTCTAGGGGTGTTGCTTAGGAAACATTTTCTCTTTTTTCAGAAATAGCTAACCTGAGTACAAATTAAGTACTCATCAGGTTCAGCTTATTCACAGATGTGACCACATTGGTATTTAATGTGACTGCCAAAGTAGATAGAATAATATTTTAAATTGTCTTCACCACTGAAATATGTAAACTGGAGAAAATTTTGCTTCATGAATATATGCTTGAGGATAAATGAAGGATGGATGTGGGTTATGTTGTTGTTAGGTGGTTTGTAGGGGGTAGGGCTCTGTAAAAGGCATTTCCTGCCTATGAGATTTGTTTGTGCCTATGGGAGTTTGATGAATTTCAGAGTAAATTGGAAAGACGGAGGCCATTTAAGACTTTGGTGAATAATGTAAGTGAAGAAAAATCAGCATTTAATATCTAAATGAAAATATGTGACTGCTTTAAAAAAATAGCATTTAAATTAGTAACCTAATTACTTTATAGGAGACGAAAATGTATGGATGAAACCCAGGAATTCTCCTCTTTATTAACCCTGGTGTGTTACTAAAAAATTATGAATTGTTCTAATTGCTGGAAAAACTGTTGATTTGTTCCATTTGATTATCTTATTGTTTCACAATATTCCCAATATGGGAATATTGGGTTAAGAAGGAGGGACCAGGGCCAGATGTAATCCCAGCACTTTGGGAGGCTAAGGCAGGTGGATCACCTGAGGTCAGGAGTTCGAGACCAGCCTGACCAACATGGTGAAGCTGGCGTAGTCTTGGCTCACTGCAACCTCTGCCTCCCGGGCTCAAGTGAATCTCATGCCTCAGCCTCCTAAGTAGCTGGGTTTACAGGCTGACACCACTATGCCTGGCTATTTTTGTATTTTCAGTAGATAAGGGGTTTCACCATGTTGGCCAGGCTGGTCTCAAACTCCTGACCTCAAGTGATCCACCGGCCTCAGCCTCCCAAAAATGCTGGGATTACAGGCGTGAGCCACCACACTCAGCCCAAGGTATTTTTATATGTCTAAGGAAAGATGCTTTTTTGTTTGTTTCTGGAAATGATAATGCCATTTGTCTCCTTAAATATTTCTCTATACTTTAAATAACAAAAGAGAAAGGCTTATCTCATGTAACAGTAACATTTATTAATAGCTTCATTAAGTATGGCCACTGTAGATGTTAACTTTTTGAATATAAAAGGAATGAATTTATTTTAGTGATCTAAGATTTTGTAATTCCAACATTCTTAGAATTAATCTTACAAAGTATCCTAACATTTAAAAATGATTATTCAAAAATTTTAGGTGAGAATATAAGATATATGTACTGGGTTGACAGAAGTGAAACTGTTTGTGGTCTTAAGTAGTCTCATTAATAATTCATAAACCTGGTAGGAGTTTTCCTCTTAATCTTTACCTAACAAAAGATGGAGTTAATCATCTGTGTGCTTCAGACATGAAAAAATTCCTCTGGGACTCAGTGTGGGATCAGAGTATCTTGGCCTTTGAGGTTGGAGAAGTGTCATTTCTTGGTGTCTCTGCTTGGGTACTCTGTTAGCCCCTGGCTGTTTGGTGTATCCTTAGAGTTTATATGTTTTGTCTGTGATTAGAGGAGCTCAGTGCAAATGGGTTTGTTTAGCTGCAGATGTAGTTGGGCAGATACTGATTTCAACACTTTTTAAAGGTCTTGTGAGGAGAAGAAAGTAAAATTTTAGGTCAAATAGTTGCCAACTTAATATTTACTTGTAACTGTTAAACTGCCACTTATATACATGTGACATTTGATACTTGTGAAATATATTTTTATTATATTTTCTACTATTGAATATATTTTATTTTCAGAGTGGGACAATTTTAGTTTTAGTTGCCTTTTGTTTTGTTTTGTTTTGTTTTGTTTTGTTACCCAGGCTGGTGTTGACCTCCTGGGCTCAAGCTTGGACTGTGGGAGTTGCTGTATTCTTTTAATTGAAGTAAGGGAATTGTTCACTTTAATGTTGTGTGATTTAAAGGAAATACATTTATAAACTACCTTTTCCTAAATAACTTGTATACTAAAGTCTGGCACATTTTTCTTGGTGTTGGGGCAACGGTGGTGAAGAAGACAAAGTCCTTGTGGTCAAGGAGTTTTTCCCCTGTAATACATAGTAATAGCCAATACTCATTTAAGCAAATACATGAGATAATTTCAGATTGTGGCAAGTATAGTGAAGGAACCAAAATAGGTAATATGTTGGAAGGAGATTGGGATTGGGAAGGAGATTGGCAGAGTTGGAAAGCTGCTTTAATAGGGAAATTAACAAAGGAGGATGTCTTTAGCATTTGACAAGAGGGACCACTTGGGGAATGATCTAGGATATTCAGGGAAAGCAAGCACAAAGGTTTGAACACTAGAATGATTGGAAAGGAGGCTAATGTGACCGGTGTGTCTAGGGGAAATGATAGTCACTAGGTTGAGTATATTGGCTGGGTCACATTATGGGGGGCCTTAGAAATGAAGAGTGTGGTTTTCTGATAGTTACTGGAGGAAGTCATCAGGGGAGAGGCATGAACTGGTATGCTTTTGAAAGACCTCTCTAGTCTCTGAGTATAGAACAGATTATAGAAGGGTGGAGAACAGGCAGAAAAATCATTTAGGATCTGTTGCTGTGTCCAGGGGAGAGGTTGATAGCTACGAGTTCCAGGGTGGTAGATCTGGAAGTTCTGAGAAGAAGATGGATTTGTGATAGATGCATACTAGTGAAGAGAGAAAATGTGCTGGTTCTTTGCCTTTACTAAAATCCTGTGGCTTCTGATAGTTGTGGCAGCTTTGAATTTCACTGTATTGTGGCAAAGGAGAGAATTGGTGTTAAGGCACATGGATGAGTTCATTTACAGTGTAGACTTCATACTAATCAGATTTTTGTCTTATTAAATCTGGCAGTAGATATTTGATTTGTTTTAAATGTGACATTTTATTGTTGCAGGAAATGTTTTCATATTTGTCCAACCAAATAAAGAAGTTGTCAGAAGCCTACAATGAAAGACTGTTGCATACACCTCACAATCCCATATCTTTAGGTAATTTCTTTTTTCCTAAAGAAAAACAAATACTTATGATCCATCTCTAGGAGGAAGCTGGTACTTCTAGGAAGAGAGAAAACTCTTTCTAGTTATAATGATATTTCTAAATTCATCACAGTATTTTAATTTGTAAATTGAAAAAGTTTAGTTAGGCTTTTGAAATACTTTAATATATTTCTAAGGTAAAGCCTATACACTGAGAGAATCAGAGTCAATATTAAGTATTACAATGAAAATGCAGAAAATAATATTTAAAGTCCTGTTTCTAACCAGAACTCTATTTATAAATAATTAAAGCTTTCTCCAGGTCGGATGTGGTGGCCCATGCCTGTAATCTTAGCACTTTGGGAGGCTGAGGCAGGAGATCACTTAAGCTCAGGAGCTCAAAACCAGCCTGGGCAACATAGTGAGACCTTGTCTCTATTATTTAAACTAAACAAACAGAACTTTCTGCAGTTAACAAAACCCCAACATATCAGAAATTAAGTCTTATGTTGTTTTTAATGTCATTATTGCTTGTTTTCTTTAGCCTATGGATGTTAAAGAAATTTGTATTTATGGTATTTTCATTTGTGTATATAAGGACTATGTTTTTGTCATGTAATATAGGGGTTACTAAAAACAATAATGTGAATATTGACTTTTATGAACTTAATTATCTTTTAAGCTTCATAATTACCCCCTTTTAAATTGTGAATATATGTAATATAATGTTTCATATTTCACATATATCTGAAGAAAGGAAAGTGAATCATTTGTAGCCGAAGCCTTTTTTAGGAATGGGCTTCTGTGGAATACCGTTTGAACACCAATATATAATAAAAACCACCCCAATTAGTCCTTTGCTAATTTATGATCTATGTAGATGTTATAGAAGGTGATATTGTGTAGCTTGAATTCCGAATCTTCCATGTCCTAGCCTCTGACCTCCTTTTCCCTCACATGCAAAATTGTTTAATGATTGGTTGAGATTGTTTGTGAAGCATCTAGTATGGTGAGTCCTTAGTAAATGGTAGCTACGAGTAGTGCTATGTATGCAATCCAGTTTACCCACACAGCCTCAATGATCAATTCCATTTCTATATGTAGAAGTTGATCTTACTTAGTTTTGTATATGTACTGAAATAAATCCCACATCCTCACTTTACAAGTTTTTAAAACTTGGTTGAATTTGAATAAACAGCCATACTGATCATGTTATTGTTCCATCTCTTTAGTTGGAAAAATGTACTCTCCTGAAGGATGATATGGAAATTCTGTTTCATATTCTGAGATGTTAATTTACGTTAAAATATTTTTGTCTGATATATAAAGAAATCCCTATGATGTATTAAGTACGTTAAAGTGAAATTGTGCCACTTGACAATGAATCAAAAGTAGTGTATTCATCATTATTATTATTATTTGAATGATTTTTATGCCAGTAAACCAAGGCTTATTAGGGTACTTTTTTCTTTTTCAGCTGTGACACTTAAAACACTAGATGAACACCATGAGGAAGCTGTCACTCAGCTCGGCTCGATGCTTTTTACCAGACAGGTTTCTGGAGCCAGGTAAGTATGTTTAAAATAGATGTGGGTTTATTTGGCTTTTCAGAGTTAACTCCGATAAAATACCTTTCCTCAACAATAGTCCCCCAAGTATATGCTGCGAATTCATCATGGAGTAAAGAAAGATGAGTTAGAGAATCTGTAAGGCTACTGTATGCCCACCTGTTGACTGCTTATGCCTGAAATAGTCACGAAAAGACATGAATCTTGTTTGTTTTCATAGATGTACAGAAACAAAATTTTGTTACCTCTCTATATAGATTTTTTGTCTTTATTTCCTTTGTTAGATGATCTTCGGCGAGTCACATTATGGTATTAGAAATAAGCCATCTTCATCACTAAATTGAAGTGAAAGTGTTGTTAAGGAAAAGCCTTCTTCCTAAACTGAAAAAAAAAGAGTATGCAATCTTTGCCTATGTAACTGCCTCAGAAAATTGTACTTTTTCCTCTTCTGTATATATGGCCTGAAAATGAATCTCGTTTTTCATTTTAGATTTGATGAGGTCAGAGAAAAATGACTTGAAAATATGTTGCTGTAAATACTTTACATGCTTCTATTAAAGAATTTGGGCCGGGCGCGGTGGCTCAAGCCTGTAATCCCAGCACTTTGGGAGGCCGAGACGGGTGGATCACGAGGTCAGGAGATCGATACCATCCTGGTCTACACGGTGAAACCCCGTCTCTACTAAAAAATACAAAAAACTAGCCGGGCGAGGTGGCGGGCGCCTGTAGTCCCAGCTACTTGGGAGGCTGAGGCAGCAGAATGGCGTAAACCCGGGAGGCGGAGCTTGCAGTAAGCGGAGATCGCGCCACTGCACTCCAGCCTGGGCGACAGAGCTAGACTCCGTCTCAAAAAAAAAGAATTTGTAGCTACCGGAGGATAGAGATTTTATATCACAGTACAACTTTTTAAAAGTAAAATCTTAGATTAATTTACTTTTTACCCTGATGAACTCTTATCTATATACAATATAGTTTGAACACTTCTAAAATGGATTTCTTGACATTGCTTTTAGTATTACCACTATTTGTCTTTATGTTTAAGTTGAGCCTCATTGACTTCTTTTAAAATAGCTAAATGATTAGAGTATTAGAAATCTGCTTATATCTAACATGCCAGTGAAATCAAGCTTTAAAAATGCAGGTGCCTTTGCTGAATATTACTGTTTGCTGACCACCACCCCACTATAAACAGTTACATAACTTCTTCTGTGTCTTTGCTTTAAAACTATCCATTGCATAGCACTGATCAGATAGTTAGACTTTTAGTTTGTTGATTATTTAAGGTAACGCATGACAATTACAGTGGTTTGACTTGCAAATTTCAGTATTTCAGTAAAGGGTGTATATATGAAGTCATATTCCAGATTTGACACAAAACCAAATCATTTTCTTTTTACCTCTTTAAAGAAGATGTAGAGATGTTTAAGATTCCTAGAGCTTCAGGTAAAGAGAAAATATACTGGCAAAATAAAAGAGATTGCTAGAGCTTATAGGTCTTTAATAGAAGATAAGTAAATGATAATCAGATAAGTAAACGATAGGCAGGACTTTTCTATGTAAAAAAGCAGTGTATTATAGAATTTCATTTTAAAGTTGATACAGTCTATTTTCTTAGGCCATGATTTATGGCTGTTTTAAACTTCTTAATAAGTGGTGTAAGACTTTGTAACGCATATCTTTTGTTTATGGGTGACATTGTGTTACCATTACCAGACATATTAAATTGGTAAATCTTTCTTCTTTCAGGGTTGTGCCTCTTGGGTCTGTGCAAACTGTGAGTGGCTATACTTTCAGAGGCTTTATGTCACATACAAATAATTACCCTTGTGCTTACCTAAATGCTGCATCAGCCATCGGAATGAAGATGCAGGATGTAGACCTGTTCATAAAGAGACTTGACAAGTGTTTAAAGGCAGTAAGAAAAGAACAAGGTAAAGAGAGTGATGACAATTATGACAAAACTGAAGATGTGGATATTGAAGAAATGGCTTTAAAACCAGATAATGTACTTCTTGACACATACCAGGATGCTTCTTCGTGACATGCGAACAGTTTCTTCTTGATCTTTGCAAATACACATGCAAAGGTGTATTCGAAAGAGATGATAAAGGCTGTAGTACAAGCAAGCAGTTTAAAGATAAGACTTGAGATTTTTGAATTGAGAATTTCATGGAGAATATTCAGTCAAGGAGTAGACTGTGGTCTGAACTAGCCATTGATGATTGTTAAGTTTCCCATTCTTAGACTGCATCAATCCTTGTGATCCTTAACAGGTTATAATATACAACTAGCATTTTTCTAATTGTTAGAATATCTGTCAATTAAGCATCATGACTCAGATAATTTTTACTAGTGTAACGACAGTAAAATTACCTTCAATTCTCTTTGAAATGTAGAGTGCTTCCTCCTAACCATTCTTTACCTTTTCTGATCACACAGAATTGAGAAAGATTTCTTATGCCACTAGTTACTAGTTGTTTGTTGAGATGTGTAAGTCACAGTGTGCCTGTAAAATGGACATTCCCCAGGGAAGCAGAGTCAAGGTATAAACTTCCATTTTGACCCAAAAGCAATGGCTCTCAACTGGGGTTGATTCGCTTATCTAAACAGCATCTGCAGACATTTTTGGTTGTCACAACTGGTGGGATGCTGTTAATATCTAGAGGATAGAGGCCAGGGTGCTGCTCAACATCCTACAATGCATGGGACAATTCTCCACAACAAAGAATTATCCAGCCCAAAATGTCATTAGTGCTGAGGCTGAGAAATACACCTCTAAAGTAGATAAACTCCTTGAGTAAAGAGAAAGTTACCATAGCAACTTTCAGTAGTACTTCAAAGAAGATAGCTTTATAAATGTCATCAAACTATACTATATGGAGAATCTTAAGTGATAACCAGGGTCACAGGTTCCAGACATGTCATTGTAAGTTGTTTTATATGGCACTGGTGCATTTTTCCTTTTGGGTAAGGGAAAACATTATTCCACTTACTGTTTTTGCTTTAAGCAGTCTACGTATATTGGTTAGTTTGTTCAGATGTTGTGCACAGACATCATTAAAATTAGCTAACATGAGTATTTTTGAACATATTTTGCTAGGAAGGTAAAATCACATAGTATAATAAACAGGTGTGTTCCCCCCCTTGCCCATGTGCTCATTTTTCTGAGTCTGAAATTCTAGACTTACTGGCTTTAACAATAATTTTGTAGTTAATTTAAGAAATAGACTGATATGTCGTAGCCTGAAGATTTACTGAAGCTTCTAAACATGCCACCATGCCAAAGCTGTGTTTCTCAAAACCAGCTCTGTGGCTCCTGTTCCTGAAAGATGCTCATGGGGAGAAAATGTTTACAGACAAATAATTTTGGGAGCCGCCTTTGCAAACCTGCCTGTTGGCATATAGAAGGCTCTAAGAATTCTTTCACTAAATAACCAGTTTTAATATATCCTTATCCAAAGAGAAACTCATTTTTTTTAAGTGAAATACTTGTTAACAGCCTGTTGAACATACTTTTAAAAACACTATGGTAGAGAATGCTGTGTTGCCTTCTGGGCTGCATTTTTCTTATTGATTTGGCATTGTAACCTATGTATGAGAAAGGGATTTTCTGGTATTTTGGCGACATTGTACATTGTAACTGTAAACATGAACTCAGACAGACACTACTTCCTTTAATGTGTAAGGTAGACTCCTGTAGTCACTGGCTTGAGCACCTTGGAAGTCAGTGACTATTTTGAGATGAAGGATTTAACTATGAATATCATAAAGGTTATTTTAAAATGTATTTATTTTATCTTTGGGGTTCAAACATTAAAAAAATTTACATAGCTATAGTAACTCATTTCAAGGGAATAAATGCTGGATTAAAAGTGTACATTTTAATGAGAATTTAGGACTAAATTGCAGGACCAGTAAAGCTGAAGAGTTGCAACCTCTAGATTCAAAAAAAGGGATGAAATGTTGTCGCAAATGTAAATGCTGGCAGCGCAGCTTGCTGTACATGTAAGCCAAAATTGTTTCATAGAACAAGTGATCTATGTTGTTGTGATCATCACTTAGCTTAAGAAAGGCCGGAGCTGGGAAAGTAGCAAATGTTTTCTCATCTTCAGTGTATCAGCAGTTCTTGGGCTTCAGCTGCTGACTAGATAATAATTCTAATTGAAGATAAATTACATGAACTCACATGTGAATGATAGATATGTTACAACATTTCATTCCTGATGCAGAAAATCAGCTGTGGTTTTTATTATGAACCCTTTCTTTCTCAGTGGTTTTGGAATTCTAGCTCTATTCCTCCTGGCTTAAAATTTGACTCTGAGGGCATAAAATTCACAAGTTTTTGAAGAGTTCTGTCTATTCAGGCTTTCCTTTGTCCCCATCCTAGTGTCATTTTCACTCACTCCCATTTCCACACATAAGTATTAAAAAGGATGTGTTTATTATAATTTGCTAGTACTGATTGGTAAGCCTCATAATTGGCCTTTGTTGTCTTTGTTCTGTGACGAAGGCAGTGGATGATACATTACCAATCATATCCGAAGATAACCTCTTCTATCTTTGTGACCCAACAACCCTTATTAAAACTATCAGGTAAAATATTGGAGTTAGGTTTGTAAAGTCATTGGGCTGTGGCAGCCTGCCTAGAAAAGAAAATTGTGTAACAGAATATTCTTTTGGTCACTACACAATGTGTTACTTATACATGGCAGGGAAAGGAATTTTAAATCAAACTCGCAGTTTGGTTCTTAGGTCCTCTGCTGATGAATTCTTGCTCTGTCAGGGAATAGTATGTGACGCCAGCCTTAGGAACCTGGTGTTCAACTGTAAATCTTTCTATTTAGCTTTTTGTATTCGTTGAGTGAAGTTACAGAATATGAATTATTGAATACAGTTCTGTTCAGCCAGTAGGCACTTGATATACAGAATGGTAAATTTAAATATGAATTAAATTTTTCTAATATTATGGTCAGCACTTCACTGTGGTTCTGTGTCTTTCACCACCTCATAATAAGAACTGTCATTGAGGACTGGGCTACAGATTGTGCTTGTATTTTTAGACTACGTCTATGGCTTCCATAGATTTTAGTAAAATTTAAACAGAGATAATTTGTGTTTACTGCTGATGTTACTTTAATGTTGAATTAGTAGTTCATCCTGAGAGTTATATTTCACAGAAGAAAATAACCAACAGCAAGGCCGGGCGCGGTGGCTCAAGCCTGTAATCCCAGCACTTTGGGAGGCCGAGACGGGCGGATCACAAGGTCAGGAGATCGAGACCATCCTGGTTAACCTGGTGAAACCCCGTCTCTACTAAAAAAAATTAAAAAAACTAGCCGGGCGAGGTGGCGGGCGCCCGTAGTCCCAGCTACTTGGGAGGCTGAGGCAGGAGAATGGCGTGAACCCGAAAAGGTGGAGCTTGCAGTGAGCTGAGATCCGGCCACTGCACTCCAGTTTGGGCGACAGAGCAAGACTCCGTCTCAAAAAAAAAAAAAAAAAAAAAACCAACAGCTGAAAACAACAACAATAAAACTCTTGTGAGTCTGAGTCATACTCGGAGAAAGTTTTTGGAATACATACACATTTGGTGCATGTAAGAGTTGGGTTTCCTTTTCCCACTTTCTGAGATGTACTAACTTCTGCCAAACCCTTAAATGATTTTGTTATGTTTTACATTTTTGAGGCCAACCTTATTTTGTAACTGAAAAAAAGTCCAGTTTTGCATGCACAGAAATGTGGTCATTTTAGAAGTCTCATAACCTGAATAATTTGATAATAATTGAATATGCTATTAACAGCTTTTTAAGAAAAGGTTCTATTAGTCTTTTTTCCTTGTCTGTCATATTATGTTGGTTAATGTCTCTTATGGCCAATCTTAGGAGACAGACCTAACACTCACTGCATCCTTTTGTGCCTTACTTTTTACTTTTCCTTTTGCCCTTTTGGTATGTGCACATGTAAGATGGTAAGTTTAAGGCTAATGAATATATGTTTATAATTTCCTACTCACTACTCTGCAGTTCAAGCTAAGGCCTTAGGCAGAATCTAGAAATGTTTGTATTGTTTTGTTTTTTATCAAGTGGTGTCAACTTGAGAAATACAGAGAAAAGCTATGCTTAACTGTATAATTGTGGGGGATTTTAGCCATGAGAATATGAAGCTGATGTCAGCCTGCTAACCTGTTTTACCAAAAGGAAAAGATGTTTCCAAAATGTTTTCGGTGTAGACTGTTTAAAGATAAAATAAATTATATAATTTGTTACATGAAATAAATTTTTAATAAGTCACTGACAGTACATTATTTTACCTAATCATTATGATAGATAAAATCTGTAAGTACAGATAACTGACACTAAATTACTTGCCCATTTTTGATTCAGTCATCAGTATCAGCTTGTCTAGAAATCAGCAAGAAAAGTCATACCTTAATGAGAAGCATGAGTCATGGCTGGGGGTTAAATTAAAAAAAAAAAAAAAAGAGATGATATTCCAGCAACCATTTTGCAAAGGATCTATTGACTGTAGAAAGTACTTAGAAGCATTTAATCTTTTCTAAAAGAAATACTGTCCTTTATTTGAAAGTAGATTAATATCACTTTCTCCTTTAGATTTCATATCTAAATTGTGCTATTTGAATTTTGCAGGTAGTGGCCTTTGATTTGGAATTTGATCTCTGCACTAGCACTTATTAACCATGTGAGGTCACATATTCAGCCTCTTTGAGTCTCAGTCTCATCAAATATAAAATAGATACAACCTTATAGAAGTGAAGATTAAATGAGATAATATATGGCAACGTGATTAACTCAGTATCTATGCATAAAGTACTTACTGTTAATAACTGCTATTATACTCCACAAAAAGCTATACTGCCCTAAGTGGTACTATATTTAAATTTAAATGTATTCATTATTGTGTAGTTTATTCAGTAGAACTTTTTTCGAAGGGAATCATCAATGAATTTTGTCCATTTGCCAGTGGAAGTTAAGTTAAAAGTATTCGGTTGATTTTAGATGACCGTTATTTTTTATTTTCAGGGATTTTCTATTTTGGCTTTTATAGATTTCCTTTTGTTTTGCATTTTTGAGAATTTTTTTAAACCCGTATTTAAAGTGCGTTGACTAATTACCTGAAATTTCAGATCACAACCCAGGAAAGATATACAGAAGAAGTTCACGTCACAATCCCTTCCATATTGATTATATTATCTGACCAAAATGTATGATGTAATAGGTAGAGCTACAGGCATGGCAAATGTTCAGTATATATAGCCCTATTCTTACATGACTTTATAGTAGAATGGCTGATCATGGCTCCCAAATGGATATCTTTAGCAGACTTCTTTCCTGAACCCCGCACTTGTATGCAACTGCCTAGTCAACATCTTTTGCGTGTCTGATGGACATCTCAACCTCCACATGCCACAGGTTATTCCTTGATCTTCTCCCCTAAAAATCTGTTTACCCACAGCCTTCCTCACCTCAGATCAATCACACTTCTCTTCAGTTGATTAGGCCAGAAACCTTGGAGTTATCCTCCACTTTTCTCTCTCACATCCTACGCCAAATCCATCAAGAGATCATGATGTATCAATTTACTAATTTATCCAGAATCAAGCCATTTCCCACCTACTCTGTAACCAACCAGTTCTGAACTCCCAGTCTGGATTATGACAGTACCCTTGGTTCCTCTGGTTCTACCCATGTCCCTTTACCATCTGTTCTCACAGCCAGAGTGATCCTCTGGAAACATAGGTCCTGTCACTTGTCTGTTCAAACTCCTGCAGTAGCTCCCATGTCACTCAGAATAAGCCCAAGGCCTTGCTGTGTCCCCTAAGGCCCCACAGCACTGGCCATAGTAACCACTCCCCCTTTATCTTTCTGAACCGACTCTTCATCCTTGCCCACTCCATTCCAACCAAACTGGCCATCTTGCTGTTCCTCAGACACTCCAGGCATGCTTTGCCTTAGAGCCTTGGCTCCAGCTAGTTCCTCTGTCTGGAAACATCTCTTAACCCAGATGCTTGGCTAACTCAATTCCTTCATACTGTTTACCGGAGTTCTCCCTTTTCAATGAGCTCTACCTTGACTACCCTTTTTAATACTGTAGCTGTCTCCCCCTCCCCCTACTCCCACTTAACATTGTGTAAAAATGGTCTTAAAATAGAGGGTGGGGCCCATAAGAATCATCTGGAGTTGTTAAAATGCAGATTCAAATTCACTAGGTCTGGGGTGGGGCAGCATCTCTAGCAAATCCCTAGGGCGTGCCCACACTGCTGGCCCATGAGCACACAGAGAAGCAGAGGTCCGACATACCGTGTCATCTACGTACTTCTTATGTTGTACTGTTTGTCTCTCCCTCTCTGGCTATAGCATAAACGCTACTGAAGCAGAATCTTTGTTTTGTTCACTCATGTATCCCAAGCACCTAAACAGCACCTGGAACATGACAGACCCTCAAATATTTATTGCATGAATGATTCAATAGGTATTATTAAATATTTATGTAACTATGTATGAAATTCCATCATGTCTGATTGAAACTACTCAGTGGTTTTCCATCTCTCCTAGAATAGAGCTCTGAAAATTTTACTTGGGTGGTAGACACAAAGAGGTTCTGTTCAGATCTTGCACAGAAAGAAAGACTACTACCCAGTTGCAAGGAGTGTGCTTAGCTGATAGCCTTCCTGCTCTCAGCACCTTCAAGGTTAGCTCAAGCCTGTCTTTGAGCCAAAGTCATGGCCTTCAGCCAGTTTCTGAGCAAGGCCCAGATACAAGGACCCAGCCATTTCCACCCAGTGCGGCTCTGGAACTCCCTGCTGGACTAGCAGACACTTGGTTGGGTCTGCTTCACAGTCCGAGGGCTCCCCCTGCCCTGGCCTGCTTCCCCTCTTTTCTTTTTCAGGTGTTACTCCCTAACAAACCTTTTGCTCTCCTAACTTTGTCTCAGTATGTACCTCCCAGAGAATCCAGCCTTCGATGACCGTGGCCAACAGAATGACCTACATTCTTCTACACACCTTTCTACTCATTCTTCTCTCCCTTGCTCTAAACATGTCTGCTAAACCCGATCGCACCCACTTGGTACTATTCCAGTGACACCAATCCTCAGTAAGGTTCATTAGCCTCATGAATCTTTTCTGTGTTGGCTATCACAGATAATGCCATTGTTTTCATCTGGCTTTTTTTTTTTTTTTAAGCTATTTTATGATTTTAAATACTACTATTTTGAGGAATGGTTCATGACTTAATGATTTAGCACACCTTTGGTAAGTGGTCATATGCCATGAGACGGTGAATCAGTTGTTCAGTGACCACCCTTCAGGAAGAGGGTTCTCCTGGGCACTACAGTGATCACAAAGTGAGAGGCCAGACTTCAATCCTGGCTCTGCCACTTAGTGGCCAAGTGATCTTGCATAAGTTACTTTTGACTCATCAGTAAAATGGGGATAATATCTCACAGGATCGAAATAAAGATCAAATGGAAGAATCTATCATATATAAAGTACCTAGCAAAAAGTCTCATATATAGCAAGTGGTCTGATAGTAGCTGTTATTAAATGAATCTTATTTAAAATTATTAAATGGTTGTTAAAAAAATAACAAAGCTGGGAAAGATCTTCAATAAAATAGCACCATAAACAGTCTTTGGAAAATGTAGTTGTGTTTGTTGGCCTGATCTTTATTAAATCCTGTTAGTTCTGATAAAGAAAGAAAATTGAGCCTGGAACTGTCTTCAGAGCGCTTGGCTTCAGTGGCCTTTTTAGAGGTGGCCACTCGCTCCCCTCCTCTTTGCTCCTGCCTGACTTGCACTGTTGGATTCATTTCTTTGTCTTAAGGCTTTTTCTCCTGTTAAATGCACATGCCTCTGGAAATAGATAACTGCTATTTATCCTTATTAGTTGGTGACATCTTACTTTGGATGTATTTATCAGATGTTTCCTTAAGAGTGGGCTTTTGTTAAAAAAAAAAAAAAAAACACTTTTATTATAGAAACTTTCAAGCATATGCCAAAAAATGTGATGACGCCTAGTATCCATTAATCAGCTTGGGCACATAGCAAGTCCAATTTTGTTTCACCTGCAGCACCAGCCAGTCCTCCCCTCTATCGCTTCAAGCAAATCTCATCATTTCTGGGTGTGGCTCACATTTCAATACATGTCACCAAAGGAAAGGACTAATTTTTGTTTTTTAAGTCACAATACCATTATCACACCTGAAAAATTTAACAATAATGTCTTGATGTCATAAAATATGCTGTCAGTTTCATTTCTGTAACGACCTTTCTTTTACCCTTTAGTCAGGATCCAAATAAGATCACCTAAGGGTAGATTTTAGTGGAAAAAGTATAAAAGGAGGGAATCAGGAAGCATTAGGAACCAGTGGCAATTAGAGAAGTGCAGAGAGGAGAGATTGAAAGTACTTGAGACAGTGTTTGTTTGTTTTTAAACAGCTTTCTCCTGGGTTAATACTGGATTTACAGGAGGTGTTTATACCTGCACACAGGCTCCCAAAGATCTTTCAGGATGCTGGAGAAATTACAGTTTGACATGCTTCAAGTTTTCGCTGGTTATCATGAGAAATGAACTTGAGTCCACACTGGTGTGTAATAATTCACTTTCAATGCCAACTTTCCCAACATGAGGCTTTAAGTTAGAACCCCAAATAGGATTAAGTCTGTAATATGCTGGTGGTGGGGTAGTAATCGTTGTAGCTATATAGAGCTAACTTTTATTCTAAAATGGGTTGAAGACAAAGCAAGCTATGCTGGGCTCTCACCAGCTAGGCTCAATGAGCCGAGAAGGCAGAGTGCCATCTCAAAACCAGCATTCAGAGCAAACGGGGGCAGAGAGGCACCCCCGGGGTGGAGCAGAGGAGCTGACTGTGGTGCTCCTGGTGGAAGAGTCCATCTGATGCGCTTCATGGATCACATGAGATGAAGGAGCTTTCTGGGAGAACTTGGAGCTTCTGACCAGATCAGAAGCTGAGAGAGATCTATTCCCACTCCTCCCTCCAAAAAACTTGGTCATGGGCAATAAGTGGGTCCTTTACACCACAGTGGCAGAAGGTACTTTTAGTTAGAAAACAAACCAAACCAAACCTCACCTTGGAGACGTTAACCTGGAAGTGTAAGATCCAGAGTCCCTAGGAATCCATTGGTCTAATGAAATCCCCCATTTTAGCTTTCCCAGGTAATAAAACAGATTCTAATAATGACAACCCAAAGCCACACAGCCCCTTCACGACAGCACTGAGGCAGGTTTCAGGCTGCAGCCAGCCACAGGCCCGTGATGGCCAGGGGCAGGTCTAAAGGAGGTAGAGAAACCTTTTGCAAGACAAAAAGTTGATCCAGAAAACGTTTTCCCCATTTTCAGATCAACTTTTCTTTTGTTTCCTTATAAAATTCATTGATTTCTTCAGTTTCCAGTGCCTCTCTCACCACATCCAGTTGATGTGCTGTTCTGTCCTTGCCTGGTGACTCAGACCTTCATGGAGTGGGAGAGGTGGGGGTGGTGGCCGGCAGGAGCTTTTGAACAGTAATCCCTGCTAACTTTTCTTGAAGGCCAGTAAAAACACTCATCAGTTTTTATCTTCTAATGAAAAGCAAATGGACCTTTTAACATTAGGAAATTCAGCATTTTTTGGGTTTGCATTTATGATCATTGTCTATTTTCCATTTATTCCTATCTATTTGCAATAAGTGTATTTTAGAGCCAACTTGGTTTATGCTGTTCCCAGGGAAAAAAAAAAAGTAAAACCCACAACCAACCAAACTGCTTTATAGATCCATCCCCATGGAGCACAGAGCTTCCTAGGCATGAAATTGACTGACGCACACAGAGGCAGCAGGTGCGGGGCCACATGCCACTTGCCGCCTTTTTTTTAGTGTGTGTTTATAATCAGTAAATGGCTGTAGATGTTTAAATGGTTGCCTAATACTGATGGAGAGCGGATGCCATTATAACTTGAACTTGTATTGCCACGCAGATGGTGGAAATAAACATCCAATTCTGCACACAGTTTTGTTTGTTTCTCACTTTTAAAAGATCAGCTGAGTGTCAGGCATCCATGGTGCCAGCAGGGGGGCTGCGGCTGGGGGTGGGGAGCGATAGGAGAGCTGGGCAGCTGTCGGGTTCAGATTGGCTTTTGTGCTGACAGTCAAAAACAGCAGGCTCCCCTGTAAATGGGAGGGGCTTCATGGCAGCAGTGGACTCCACCCCGGAGTTACCAGGCAGCAGCTCCAAATACCCCTTCACACACAATCAAAATGTGCCTCCACAAAACTTAGCTCTGGGCCTCTGCTGCCTCTCACCCTTCTCCATCGTAGGATTCCAGCCCTAACCGTGCCTGCTGGAACTCTTGCTACACCTTCTTTTCTTTCTCCCTTCCCTTTCTTAAACACCTTGAAAAATGGAGCTGGTTGGACACAGGAGTGACAACACCTGATTCGGTTTCACCCTCCTAGCTTCCCCTGTCTGTCCCTCGAATGCCCATTGGTCTCCTACATCTTGTGGGACCTTAGCAAATATTTCTTGAACAAATGATCAACCGGTTTGTTCACATTCTAGAAGTAACCAACAGGGTTTAATGATAGCCTAGTCCAGAAATATTTGTTTTAACAGATTTGGAATAATCATAGAAATGAATCTCTGTGAAATTTTGCAAATCAGTGAGCAGAAAAGAGCAGAGTGAATCTGGGGACAGGGAAGTCTTCCTAGTACATTAAAATTGCCTTGTGGAGGAAGCCCACACCTTGGAAAGAAGTCCAAACCTGTGAATGCCCTGCAAGCCATTTCTCTGGGACAGTGACACTGGCCCCACATGTAAATGTTTAAGAGATGAATCCATGCTTCAGGGTCAGAGAATACGCTCCATGGGGGAGCAAGGGGCACAGGGTTTATGACAAAGGCCATTCCCAACAGGCTTGGTCTGTTTTATTAATGAATCCTGCAAAAGCAAGGCAACCCCCCCCCCCACCTCCTCCAGTTGGCTTCTTTCCTTCATACCAGCCCTCTTTCTCTGAATCAAATAATGCAGGTGATCCTTCCCATTTCTGTAGAGTGCTGTCTGGATTACAAAATGCTTTCATGTACATTATTTTGTTTTCATCTTCTGACAGTTTTAGGAGCCAGGCAGGGTGTGATGATTATCCTTATTTTGCAGTTAAGCCCCAGAGAAGTTTGGTGACTTCCATGGCTTGGCTTGTCTGGCGTCATTCCGAGGGTAAGGTCTGGAAACCCTGACACTCACAGCTCTGACGCCAGCCTTTGCTTTAGAGCAGGAGTGGTCAGCAAACTTTCTCTGTAAAGGGCCAGGCAGTAAATATTTTAGGCTTTGCTGGCCATACCATTTCTGTTGTAACTACTCGAAAGCAGCCACAATCTGTAAATGAATGGCCATAGCAGTGTCCCAATAAAACTTTATTTATGGACACTGACATTTGAAATTCGTATAATTTTCATGAGTCGTGAAATATTCTTCTTTGGTTGCTTTTTTTCCCCCCCAATCCTCTAAAAGTGTAAGAACTATTCTAAGCTCACGGGCCATGCAAAAATAGGCGGCTGGTTGGATCTCACTTGTGGGCTGTGGTTTGCCAACCTCCTTTAGAGCTGGTTCTGCTGTTTATCAAGTGTGTAATCTTGGATAGGTTCCCTGGATAAACCTCAGTGTCCTCAGCTACAAGAGGGGAAAAGTAAGGAGGAGTTCCTCCGGCAGGGACTGAGGGATACCATGGAATAACTGTGAAGTGTTTAGCATGATACTTGCGTAGATCGCTCTTGGGAGTGGGAGGTGTCATGATAAGATGATGCTGAGTCCTTTCAAGTTGTTTGTCCTCCCAAAATACACTGACAGGGGGGCTTGTCACTGTATAACAACCTCAGCCTTTTTTGCACATATTGCTAGTGAGAAGTTGAGGGAAAATCCAACCATGCCAACAGGACAGAAATACTTTTTTTTTTTTTAAACTAAAGAAAAGCCTTTTTTAAAAATAGCAACTTATCAGGGACAAGAAATGCCCAAACTAAATGAGAGCAGGCTGCACATTGGAACTGCTGACATGAAGCCAGGGCAAGGTGCTTCCCCACTGTGGCCTCCGTTTCCTCCTCTGTATAATGAGAATTTTGGATTCGGTCCTCCCCCAGGTCAGTCCCCCTCTAACACTCTGTCATGCCAGGTGATAACCAAAATATCTAGATCCAGAATTCATGTCTGCAAGGCTCTTACTATTGCTAGCAAGGCCCCTGCCACCAAGGGGAGATCACACATTTTCTAGATGTCCTTTTTTACTTCCGCACAGGGTCAGTGAGGCTTCCCTGTAGGTGAGGTCCTTGGGCAAGTCTACCTCTCTACACCTCAGTTTCCTCATCTGTGCAATGGGGATAATAACAATGGTCTCGACAGCACAGGGTTGAGGGGAAAATGAAATAGGATGCTAGGTGCAAAGCACATAGCATATGGGACAAGCACTCTGCCAAGGCCGATGAAGAACTCAGTGTTCTGCACGTCATTGGTGTCCGCCTCCATGCTCAGGTCCTCAAGAGACCCGTGACGGTCTTCCCTTGATCTTGGCTTTTGTGTTGGTGATGGCGGTGAGGAATCATCTAGTAGCCAAGAAGAACCTTTTATTCCTGAGGACTAATGAGACTGTGAACTTTGTGCATCCTCCACTCCTAGCAGCCAGAAGACTCAGCCCAGGCCAGAAGTCATGGTCTGTGGGGCTCTGGTGGTCAGCAGAAGAGGCCAGGATAGAGCAAGGTGGACAATGACTGCGAGCACAGCAAGCTGCAGAGGAGCAGGATCCAGGTAGTAGCCAGAGTCTGTCCACTCAGCATGTGTGAACCTGGCCTAGATTTGCCCAAATCCGGCTCCCTGCGCTCCCCTTTCGGAAGCAGAAGCTTGTGACTTGGCACCTGTTTCTGGAACCCACTATGGCCCAACCTTCTCAGAAGATTTTGCACCTTGAGCCAAAGAGGATGCAGGGCTCTTGGGACCCAAGAGGCTGAGTAGGGCTCCTGCCCTCCTTCTCCAGCCTGAAGTTTCCCATTCATCAGCTGGAAACTTCGCACCTGCCCAGAGGACTGCTGACTCCCACTGACGGTGGCCACAAGGTGACAGCTTGTGTCCTGTGGGGGTAGATGGTGATAACCATCTGGTAACCAAGCAGATGAAGTCCTGGGGTGATAAAGTCCTAGGAAATAAAGAAGATTGGTCTTGTCCTTAGCCATCCTCACTCCCTTGGAGCAAGCCTCCAAAGTCCCTGCCACAGCAGGCCCTGGGCATGAGGGATGACTGATGACTGTCATTGTCAAGGACGGGTATGCCAAGGATGGAAGAGTGGCTCCTTCTGCCTTGCACTATCCCCCTCTCCTGAGCCAGCCTCCTTCCTACCCTTTGACTCCCTCTCAAGCAGTAGTCACAGCCTTCTGGAGACGAAGCTGGCACAAATCACAGGTCAGCTGGCCTGCAGGGCAGTGGGAACCCCCAGGGCATGGGTGGAAAGGGTGGAGGCTGGCTGGACCATTTATCTATCTGTCTGAGATGTACTGAGCACTGGCCAGAGACTGCTCGTTTCTTCTCAGTATTTCCTCCTGTCCCTTAGAATCCTAACTTTAACTGGGAATAACACTGCCCTTCCCAGGGGGAATAACACTAACCTTCTCAGTAGGATGAGCTTCCTAGCTGATGTAACCATGCATTAAGGTTAGGCCAATGAGATGTAAACTGAATGATTGTATAGAACTGCTAGAAATTTTCCCTAAAAGAAACGTGGTATGCCTTTTTATGCCTTTTTGTTCCTGACACAGAATTCAAATGTGATGGCTGGAGCTTAAGCAGCCATCATGGACCGTGAAGTAGACACACTAAACCTGCTGCAGGAGCAAGGTGGAAGGAGTCAGGACCTCTGACGATGACAGTTTCACAAAACTTTTCCTGGGGTATACACCTCCAGACACGTCTTGTTCCTGAGAGGCAGATAAACTGCTCCCTTTTAAAGCTACTGTTGTTTCGAGTTGATCTGTTACACATAGTCAAACCTGATCCAAACTCAAAAATAAAAGAAAAAGCAAAAAAACCTGATCCAAACTGATTCAAGTCCGTGCTGTGTGACAGACACTCTTTGAGGTTGTGGTGACCCAGCAGTGAGGATAGGATGGTCCCCAGCACAGTGACCATGGTGCCTGCCCTGTACAGCCACATTCTAGTGGAGAGAAAGCTATATATGAGGAAACAGTAATTCTATGAAATAATCAGTGGCATGGAATAAAGAAAACAGGTGATACTGAGTGAGACACAGTTCTGAGACTGTCTCATGTATTAACTAATCTAATTTTCATATCAGTTCTGTGAGGTGATATCATACCCATTTTACAGAGGAAAAAGGAGGCCTGGGGGGTGGGTAACACTGCCTGCATAAGGACACACGCCAATGAGCAGAGGAAGCAGCATGTGACTCCCAGCACTCAACCTTCAGAGCTCACACTCCTAGCAGCTCCCCCAACTGCTTCCATAGCAGGGTAGAGAAAGGAACTACTTCTCAGAAACTATGGCCTGACCAGCGCTGGGCCCATTGACTCTGACCCAGTAGTCTTTTTTTTTTTTTTTTTTTTTTGAGACAGAGTCTGGCTCTGCTGCCCAGGCTGGAGAGAAGTGGCACAATCTCAGCTCACTGTAACCTCCGCCTCCCAGGTTCACATGATTCTCCTGCCTCAGCCTCTCTAGTAGCTGAGACTACAGATGCATGACACCACGCCTGGCTAAGTTTTGTATTTTTAGTAGAAACAGGGGGTTCACCACGTTGGCCAGGCTGGTCTCAAACTCCCGACCTCAAGTGATCTGCCTGCCTTGGCCTCCCAAAGTGCTGGGATTACAAGCGTGAGCCACTGCGCCTGACCCTATCCAGTAGTCTTTATAACAACACTATTCCCTTCAGGTGTGACCTTTCAACCATGATGATCCTGGGACATGAGACTTAGTGGTAGCTGTCCCCAAGAGCATGCCTGGCAAGAGTACCAGCTGGAAACTGCATGACCTTTCTGGGGTGAGGCACGTGGCCTTTCGTCCATTGCCTTTTATTGGTAACAAGTAAGTCACAAAGGCTGACCCAGTCTCAGGAGGAGGGGACACAGACTCCCGCCTTTCTCAAAGAATGTATAGATTTGTTTAGAACCATCACATGAATCAGACATGTTCTCAGTGATGGTCACTGGGTAGGGAGGCCCCTAGGAAGCAACTGGAACACAGACATGGTAGCTGGAGCTCAAGCAACCATCTTGGACCATGAGGACTCCACAGACAGACACCAGGAGCCAACAGCACTGCACAGACAGTAGTGACCACGCACGATGAGTGGAATTTCAACCTGATGCGGCTGAGTCCTAGGGGCTGGGAACTGAGGAGGCCTTGTGTTTCTCTGGGCATCCATACCAGTGGTCAGTGCTGGCTGGGTCTCCTCCCTGTCTATGAGGGCTCTGTGAGCTGCCGATCACTGCAGCGGCTGACTTGGGAAGCACCAAGGGGCTGGTCCAGGGCAGATGTGCCCAGGCAGGTGGAGGTGTCTGCGTGGGGCAGGGCCGGCCCTGGAGCTGCACTGGCCCCTAGGTAGGCCAGGTCAAGAGAGCTGGTGGGATCCTCAGTGGATTGCTTCTAACCATTGACATCTTAGAGAGGGAGGTTTTGAAGTCAACTTCCCTTTATAGGAACCGGCCCAATTGCAGGACAGCTTTCTGGAGGGTCCCAAAAGTTGTGGAATTGCCTGAGGTCTGGGGAGTATGGACCAGGGCAGGAGAAACTCAGGGACTTGCTCCAAAAGTCTTCCGATTTCTCCCACAGCCGTCACCCCAACCACCACCTAGGAAACAGGAAACCACTCCCCCAAGAAGAGTCAACAGATGGTTCATGGAACAGCAAACATAGGAACACTTGCTATTCAGTAAGGGCCTAGGCTTTTCCTGTATTATCCTACGTTATCTCCTTTCACCTTCACAACAGCTCTGCAAGAGAATATCACTATTCACCTTCTACAGAGGAGGAGACTGAAATTCAGAAAGATGAAGTCATGTGCCTAAGATCACATGACAAGTGTCAGGGACAAGCCTGAAAGCCAAACCTGCCTGGCCGTGAATCTTACTTTCTTTTCTCTGCCCTATCCTAACTCTCACCTCTAGATACAGCACTGGGAGTTGGGCTTGGACACGCTCCAGGATCCTTGAGTGACAGCAGAAATATGTCTGCGGCTGCCTCAGGCCATTCAAGAGTAAGCTCAGCTGGTTCCAGGACAAATCCTGTAGGAGGGGAGCACTCTCAATGCTTGGAGGCCCCATGGGGGTTCCACCAGACACTGCCCAGACCATCAGCAGCTGGGACAGCTGGGGCCAGCCGCTGGGAAAATGACTGTGGAACCATTTCCCAGAGAAGAACAATGGAAAATGGGGCTTATTAGTGGGGAAAAGTGAGGAGTATGGAAATAAAAGAAGGACTGGATTTTCCGTACGAAGACTTCTCTCCCTCTCATTCTTCATCTTGCTCTGATTGTGAACAAAGCCCTGTCTGTTTCTAGGTTGAACAAATGGTTTGTCCTCAATGCTTTCTTGGGAACCCTTGGCCCAAAACTCACCTTGGATGAGACCTGAGAACACAGCAGCAGGGGAAAGGCTCTCGGCCCCAGGCATTTTTCCTTCTTAGAGACGAGAAGTGTGAGCAGACTCCATCTTAGCCAGGCTTGGGCTGCAGAGGAGCCATAACAGAGCCACGCTCCATGAACATCCTCGTAAGTCCAAAATCCTCTGCAAACCTAAAGCTTAAGAAAATCTGACCTGACTCCAACTACGCGAGGCTCTTTCTAGTCTTTGTTTATCTCACAATTGTGTGAATATACGTACATTTTTGCTGCAGAAATGCCAATGCGTGTTTGTGTACAGGAGGCTGCCCCATGTGGGTACTGTGCCCCACAGGACCCTCCTTAAAAATCCCCAGATTCTGAATATGGAAAACACCTGGTCCCAAGAGGATCAGACCAGGAATTGTGAATCCATATCAGAAAAATGCATATTCTTCTTGCCCTTCTCTCATTCTTTGTCCTTTTCTCTCTTTTCTCTCCCTTTTCACTCCTCCTCTTATTTTTAAAACATTCTGCTTCTTTACCTTCCCTCTCTGCTTTTCATCTTCGTAGTTTTTGTGGTTGCTGTTGTTTGTTTTTTAAGACAGAGTCTTGCTATGTCACTCAGACTGGGGTGCAGTGATGCAATCATAGCTCACTGTAACCTTGAACTCCTGGGCTCAAGCAATCCTCCCTTCTCAGCCTCCCAAGTAGCTGAGACTGTAGATGCATGCCACTACAACTGGCTTATTTTTTTTACTTTTTGCACAGACGGGGTCTTGCTTTGTTGCGCAGGGTGGTCTTGAACACCTGGTCTCAAAATAGCCTTCCACCTTGGCCTCCCAAAATGTTGGAATTACAGGCATGAGCCACCACACCTGGCTTCATCTTCATAGCTCTTTGGCTCTTGTTTTCCTCCTATACACATATGATCCATCCATCCACCTAACAGATGTGTACAGTGGCCCCGGCATGTCGCTTGGCCATGCAGATACAATGGGGAGCCAGTGGGCATGTCCTGACCTCAGTCTGGTCCTGAGGGTGAATCTAGTGGGGGAGCCAAGAAAGAGACGATCTTCAGGCCATGCGATGGGAGGGAGGACGGAGGAAGCCTAAGGAGCTAAGGCAGGAAACAAGTGGAAGGAGCACCTTACCCAGACCTGGGGCAGGATGGAGCCTAATGGGGGCCTCGGAGGTGCCTTTATTTCCTCCTAGCCTCACAAGTTTTTCACCAAAGGCACCACAAATAAACACACTAGCATGTTATCCTTGCAACACCATATCAATGCCACATCCTGGTCTTCTCTTCTGCCAGCAAGTTCCACCAGTCCCCTCTTCTGTAGGGCCACGGTCAAGGGCTCTGGAAAGGTTTCCCAAAAGAAGGGAATCAAAGAGGAGAGCTGGTGGATTTTGTTAGCTGGAATTTTCTTTTTTCCTCTTTATCATGTGATATTCAGTATATTCCTGTCCTAGGGTTGTGTAACTAAGTACCACAAACTGGGTGGTATAATCAACAGAAGTGTATTATCTCGTAATTCTGGAGGCTGGAAGCCCAGGTCAACGTGTCAGCTGAGCTGGTTCCTTCTAAGGCTGTGAGGCAGCGTCTGTTCCTTGCCCCTCCCTAGCTCCTGGTAGTTTACTGGCAGTCTTTGGTGTTCCTTGGCTTGTAGAAGCATCACCCCATCTCTGCCTTCATCTTCCCATGGAGCTCTTTGTGTGTAGATCTGTGTTCAAATTTCCTCTTTCTCTAAGGACACCAGTCTCATTGGACTGGGCCCACTCAACTCTACTATGACCTCATCTTAATTAATTACATCTGCAATGACCCTATTTCTAAGTAAGGTCACATTCTAAGGAGCTGGGAGTTAGGGCTTCAACATATGAATTTGAGGGGACAGAATTCAACTCATAATATCAAGTCTTTTCTTGGAGTCATGATGTTTCCAGGGGAGAGTCTTTGGTCCTTACCATCCAGCTCCATTGGGCCTGTGGCTCCCAAAAGGACTGATGGGGGATGAGTCAGGAGGCAGACAAGGAGCCGGGTGGGCTTTGCCACTGCAGAGTGAAGGAGGCAGTAGTCCCGTGACTGACGCTGTCAACCAGGGAGAGCCTGAAGGAGGCAGGGAGGCCAGGGGCTGGTAGAGGAAGGCTCGGGTTCCATGAAGGCTGGGGCCAGTTGGGGTGCCAGAGCTATCTCGAAGGGCTTTAAAAACAACCGTTTGATGCAAAACACTTGAACAGAAAAGAGAAAATCATTTCCCATAATTCCGCCTGCCAATCATGAAGGACTTTTCAAGCTAAGCTCAAAAAAGTGACAAGGAACAGATCAGTGTAGCATGGCGGTTCAGGATGGGGTTGCATGCCAGCTCTGCCACTTAAGAGCTGTGTGACCTTGGCAAAGTTACCCTCTTTGTGCCTCAGTTTTCTCATCTGCACAAGAGGGTAAACAGCTGTATCTACTGCACAGAGTTGTTGCAAGGATTCCTTGTGAGTCCTATAAGCAGAGCTCTCAGGACAGCGCCCGACACACTCTGCTCTGTTATCATTTAGAGTGTAAGTGTTGAAGCCCAGAACAGACTAGAACCACACTAAGTCTGCTTTTAGATTTTTCAGAGAAGCTTACCTTTAAAGCAACTATTTAGGGAACAAGCAAACTGATCCTTTGGACCCGGAGGATAGTGAAAAAATGTCTAGCTCCTTTAAATTAGTGCCATCCACGTCCAAAGCTCAGCTAAATTGCACCCCAAGACACTGAAAAACTTACTGATACGGCCACAGAACTGCTGTGAGTATTCCCTGGGGAATCACGAGGTATGGGAGTGGCATGAGAGAGCCGGAGACGGAAAGAGCTTTTTTAGTTCCTTTTTAAGGAAAAAAAGGTAAATTCCAGAAACTCCAGAGGGGAGGGTGTTATCCCTTATAAAATTATTAGGCAGTTTGGCACAGTGGTAGAAGAAAAGAGTAAAAATCACCGAGGACTTTCATGGGCTCACTGTCTCTTTTGGGATGTGGTTAATACGGATTTGCGAAATGCTCCAGACCTGGTGGACCTTGATCTTGTGAGATGTTATCAGAGATCCTCACAATATCCTTTTGGACAGGAAGGAGAAGCGTGATCTGGCATAGGTAGGTCGATTTGTCCTTGGTTGTAGGCAAAGGATGTTGAATAACAAACATTTTGAAAGGAAGATCTCGAGAGTTGAGTCCTGGGTTCAAAGGTCTCCCTGTTGCCTTTTAGAAATGGATAACATCCTTCCCAGCACTGGGTCAAATCTCCTCTCCCTCCTCACCCCTCTGAATATAGTTTTGACGTTTTCTTGTTTGTTTGTAGAAACACATTAAAATACTAACAACAAACATAGGATAATTTTGTCTTTGCATTTTTTTCCTTAAATTTCACTCCAATGGTGAAATGTATCATCAAAATTCAAACCATTTGGTAATCATTTCACATTTCAGGGGATACTGAAGTCCTGAGTCTTGCTGATGAAGAAGGAAGCTAGTTGGTCAATAGGCGTTCTTTTCTGCTCATGTTTTCTCACACACACACACACACACCACCATTTTCCTGCTTAATATCAACTATGTGCCCAGCACTGTGTTAGAACCAAGAGACTCAGAATCATAAAATCAGAAGGAACCTGGATATTTTTTAGAACAAGTGCAAAAGCCGTTTTCCTGATAATAAAGGACTTGCCGAAGCATTTTAATGAAAGCTCTTGCTATACAGTCATCCTCAAAAGGTTTGCAAGCTTCCTTACCCTTTGTGCTGGGGTTTTACTTTTGAAATAAAAGCCGATCTCCTGGGAAAGGCCATAAAGACAAAATTGCAGTCCAGGCTTTTTTTTTTTTTTTTTTTAAAGCAAGGAAGAATGTTCAGAGAGGAACTCCTGAGTGATTATATTCAGCCAACCTCTGGGAAAAAAACCAAATAACTCCCTTCCCCTCCTCTAACAACTACAAAACCAACTGGCCCCAGGATGTGGAAGGCTGGCTCATGCCCTATCTCAGCCAGCCCCTTTCCTGGCCCTTGCTGTGCTGCGTGGTGGGCCCAGCTGTGTACACTATACCCGGCGTTTCACGGGGAAATTTGTTCTTGTAAGTGGAGTGGAACAGAACATGGATCATAGCCGTGACAAGCCAGGAGCCGACGTTCCCCAGTGTTTCCCAAAGCAGCTGCTTTCTGTTCCTTCATAGTACTATGAAGTGTGTTTTCTAAAAATGGCAGGCCGAATCAAAAAGAGAGCTTCTCTTCTTCTCACCTAGTCCATTCCTCACCCCTCACTCACTTCCTTTAAATCAGATCTCAGTTCCATCCATCAGGAGCCGGCCGAGATTGTGTAGGTAATCTAAAGGGAGGTGTCTACTGAAACGTGGGGTTGCCCTGAGCTGCTGGGAGTTTGGGAGGTTGCTGTTACATGGTTTTTGTGCAATGCCTGAAACTGCTTTACAGAAATATGAGCTTCATCCCACATGCCCTGACCAGTGGCTGTTGATCCTGGCTGCCCGTTTGCAGTACTTTGGGAGCACTGAAAAAATTCTGGTTTCTGGGCCCCCACCCCAGACCTAGGGGACCCAGATCTCTAGGGGTTGGCCTGGATCTCTGTAATTAAAAAAAAAAAAAAAAAAAAAATCCAGTATTTCTTTCTTTCTTTTCCTTTTCTTTTTCTTTTCTTTTCTTTCTTTCTTTATTTATTTTTTTTTGAGGCAGAGTCTGTCTCTCTGTCACCCAGGCTGGAGTGGAGTGGCACAATCTCAGCTCACTGCAACCTCCGCCTCCTGGATTCAAGCGATTCTGCCTCCTCAGCCTCCCCAGTAGCTGGGACTATAGATGTGCACCACCACACCTGGCTAATTTTTGTGTTTTTAGTAGAGATGGGATTTCACTATGTTGCCCAGGCTGGTCTTGAACTCCTGACCTCAGGTGATCCACCCACCTCGGCCTCCCAAAATGCTAGGATTTATAGGCATAAGTCACCACACCTGGCCTCTTTCCAGGTATTTCTGAACCACTTAGGCAGCAAGAGCTCGGAGTTCAACATCTGAGAGACCTGGGTTTGAAACTTGATTTCACTGCTGACTTGTGAGGGGGCCCTTGAGTCTTGTTTCTTAAATTTTTTTTTTTTTTTGAGGCAGTTTTCTCAGCTGTAAAATGAGAGATCATAGTAACTACCTTTGAAGGTTGAAAGGATTAAATACAATGTTAGTGCTTGATACATGGTAAGTGCTTAATAAACACTGGATGTTAGGATTATTATCATGGTTTTGAATCACTGACAGGTGCTTGTGGATTTGGACTCATGCTTTCTGTGTCACAGCTTCCTCCATGTGCTGTGGGCTGGATTTGAAGTAACCAGTACCCATCTTCTCTCTGTTTCTCTGCTCTGCTCATGAATGTATTTGGCTTTAGTCTCAAACTGAACATGGGACATTGGCTCCACTCCTACCACCTCTAGTATTCAGGATGAGAGCAGAAGAGTGAAAATACAGCAATAGCCTTGCAGTGTATAATTGGTTCCAGTGATGTCAATGTTCTTGACCAATCGCCCTGGCAGTGAGGGTGTGAGGCTGTGACTGGCTTAGGACTGCATCACATGGCCAATCTAGAGCCAGTGATGAAGTACAAACTGAAGAGTATGAGCTGGAGATTGGAGAGGGAAACTATGGTTGGGTTTAGTGGATGCTGGGGCAAACACTGTAATGCTTGCCTCTTACAACCTGGCTCACCCATTGTTAGCTATAACTGTGCAAAGAAACAAGACCACTTATTACAGGAAAGGGACAGGAAAGAAGATGTTCAAAACCCTGTGCTACAGCTGAGGCTGATATCTAGCTGGTATGCACCAACAGGGTGCAATGGCCTGTGTCTACTCTGTTGGCTGCCATATTGCTTGTTAATTTTTTCAGTATTTCCTCTGCCTGTAAGTACAATGACTTCCTGGATGCTCCCTGTACAGATTCTAATCTCTCTTTGTTCATGCTTGTCCATCTAGCTGGTGTCATGTTCCTCCCTCTATGTGCATGTGCACCCATCCGAATCCTACCTGCTCTTCAAGATCCCACTCAAATCCTCCTTTTCCAGAAAGCCCCTTGCTCCTTCACTTCCTCCCATGACTAAAGGAAATGCATTCAGGTTTCTAGCACTTTCATCTATGCCTATTTTATAGCATGCATCACTTTCAATCTTGTACAATTATTCTAGCACATACCATTGCTTTCACTACTAGCCTAGGACCTTCTAGAGGGCTAGGTTTATTCAGCTAAGTGCCTTCATTACTGTGATGGTTAATTTTATCCATCGGATGAAGGTTGGAAGGCTCAGAAGGCTGAGGAGGTGGAAGTGGGGAGAAGGAAGAGAAATTGATGAATGGTTGCAATATACATTATTTGGGTGACAGATACCCTAAAATCCCTGACTCGACCACTATGCAATTTATGTATGTAACAAAATGGCACACGTACCCCATCAATTTGTACAAATAAAAAGGATAATAAGCAGATAAAAAGGATTATCCATCAGCTTAGCTGGGCCATGATGCCCCACTATTTGGTCAAAGATTTTTCTGGATGTTTCTGTGAGGGTGTTTTTAGATGAGATGAACATTTAAATCAGTGACCTTTGAATAAAGCAAACTGCTCTCCATAATGTGGATGGGCCTTATCCAATCAGTTGAAGGCCTGAATAAAACAGAAACTGACCTCCTATGAGCAAGAAGGATGACCTTTGAGTTAATTGCAATTAACCGGATCTCCAGCTTCCTGGCCCACCCTCCAAAATGTGGCCTTGCCAGCCTCCGTAATTTTGTGGTGAATTCTTCAAATAAACCTCCCCCTTTATATACGCACATCTTATTGGTTCTGTTTCTCTGTAGAATGTTGGTGAATATAGTTACCTAGCAGAGTGCCTGGCAAAAAGTAAATCTTTGTGCATAAGTGAATGAATGAATGAATAAATCAGTAAATGGATCCTGCATGGCCCTTGGGTGCTCTGGCTCGAAGGGAAAGCCTGTTTTTTTAACTGCTGCTGATGGGATTATGTATGGAAACAGGCTTTATAAAGGGTAGAGCTTCACACAGATGTTTGTGGTTACAATTGTTACTTCTCCCACCACTGTTACTACCTCGATGGTGGCTACTGGTTCTAGAACTTTGGCCACTGCTGGCCTTCAAGTGGTTGGCAGCTCTTGCCCGCATGGATAACCTGACACCTTATTCCAAGTAACCTCCACCTCATCCTCTTTCTCCAGCTGCCTAATACTGACTTGGTCAACTGGTGTGTAATTTCCTGTCTCCCTCCCCTATCTGAGCCACACCCTTTGAAGCAGTGCCTCAGTTTGTTGGAAGAAAGTCATGAGGAAGGGGCCTTCACTGTTTTCTTTTTCATGAACAAATCATACATCCATTGAAGAACTGAATGAATTAGCAGCTAGAGGGGGGCTTTTTGCTAGTGTGTCTGGTGGTAGGAGGAAACCAGTTCTTCAAACTCAGTGTTTTTGCCAAGACATGTTACTGTTGCCACTGAAAAGCCTGTGCTGAATGAGAACAGTTTCTGAAACCAGTGACAAGCCCTAGATGAGAAATTGCCCCAATTTACTACAAGTCCAAACAGCTTGGCTCCGAGGAGTGGGCTGGCACCACATTTGAAGAACAGCTGTGAGATCAATTTGGGTATGGGTTTATTAGTCATGAACTGGGTTTGGAAGGGTGTCTGTGGGGAGAAGGGTCTTGGACAGGGGACCCAAACTGCTGTGAATAATCCTGACAGCCACATGTATCGCGCAGGAAGATTTCACTGTCTCAGCTGTGCCTTGTCAGCTGGCCAGTTCAACGAAGCCTCGGTAGATAAGAAAGAACAACCCAGGCCCGGGGCCAGCCGGCCAAATCCCAGTCTGGCGTTGGGCCCGGGTTGATTGTACATGTTGTCAGATGGCAGTCCTGGCCTCTGAGATTCTCAAGCTGGAAGACAGAAGCCCAGGAAGGTCATGGAGCACTTGTCAGGTTACAGGAGACCCATGAGTCTTTCTGGGGTACAAGTGTTTCATCTCAGAACACAGCAGGAGGACAGCAGCCACAACAAAGGGACAAATGGTTATCAGATCCCCACCATGTGCCAGCCCCACTCCTACCCTCCATGAACTGAAATCCTGCAGGGCAAATAGCACGCAAGGCAGTGTGAGGAGTACCAGGCTTACCAGGAGGCTGCTTCACCCTCTGAGGCTGTTAGCGCCTTGGTTGGGCTTTGGTGCTGTTTTGCGTCCTTCCTTCCTTCCTTCCTTCCTTCCTTCCTTCCTTCCTTCCTTCCTTCCGCTCACTTCTCTTCCTCTCTTTCTTCTCTTTCCTTCTCTTCTTTCTCTTTTCTTCTCTTGCTCTTCATCCTTCTCTTCTTTCTCTTTCTTTCCTCTTTCTTTCTCTCTTTCTTTTTCTTCCTTCCTTCCTTCCTTCCTTCCTTCCTTCCTTTCTTTCTTTCTTTCTTTCTTTCTTTCTTTCTTTCTTTCTTTCTTTCTTCTTTCTCTCTTTCTTTCTTTCTTTCTTTCTTTCTTCTTTCTCTCTCTCTTTCTTTCTTTCTTCTTTTTCTTTCTTCTTTCTTTCTTTTGTTCATTCATTCATTCTGCTTGCAAAGATAATATTTGCATTCTGGCTCCATGCTGTTGTAGAAAATTCAAAAACAGAAAGGTAGAAAGAGGAATGTGCTGGAAACAAATTATTTGAACATCTGACATCTGACAGATGATATCTTTGACACCTTTCTCCTATGTATATACTCATGTAGACATTTATATGTAATTTTACATAATAGAATTTTTGGTTTCCTAATTTGCATTTTTTACTCAACAATGTCATAGAGAGCTTCCTCCAACAATAACTATAGATATACACATCAACATTTTTATATTATTATTATTATTATTATTATTATTTTGAGACACAATCTTGCTCTGTCTCCCAGGCTGGAGTGCAGTGGTGTGATCTTGGCTCACTGCAACCTCTGCCTCCCGGGATCAAGCAATTCTCTTGCCTCGGCCTCCGGAGTAACTGGGATTACAGGCATGTGCCAACACACTCAGCTGAATTTTGTATTTTTAGTAGAGATGGTGTTTCACCATGTTGGCTAGGTTGGTCTTGAATGCCTGACCTCGAGTGATCCGCCTGCCTCAGCCTCCCAAAGTGCTGGGATTACAGGCATGAGACACCATGCCCGGCCCACCTCAACATTTAAAAAAATTTTATTTATTATCATTATTATTATTATATAGTTTTTGAGACAGAGTCTTACTCTGTTGCCCAGGCTAGAGTGCAGTGGCACGATCTTGGGTTCAAGTGATTCTCCTGCCTCAGCCTCCCGAGTAGTTGGGATTACAGGTGCCTGCCACCATGCCCAGCTAATTTTTGTATTTTTAGTACAGATAGGGTTTCACCATCTTGGCCAGGCTGGTCTCAAACTCCTGACCTCGTGCTCCCCCACCTCGGCCTCCCAAAGTGCCGGGATTACAGGCATGAGCCACCACGCCTGGCCTATTTATTATTTTTATAGAGACAGGGTCTTGCTATGTTGCCCAGGCTAGTCTTGAACTCCTGGCCTCAAGTGATCCTCTCACCTCAGCCTCCCAAAGTGTTGGGATTATAGGCGTGAACCTCCAAGCCTGGCTCACACCAACATTTTAAATGATAGCTTAATATTCTGTTACATGGCTGTATCAAAATGAATGGACTCAGACACCCATGCATGGACTCTTAGGTTGTTGCCACTTTTTTGCTCTCAGAGACCCCACCAAAGTGATCCTCTCTGCAACCATTCACTCTCGGACATCCTCCTGCCCCTTTCATTTCTACTCTGTGCCTAGTACCTAGCACCTGCCTTGTGTCTGGTAGGTTCTCCGTAGATGTTTGGGGAATAACTCGAGCAAACAGCTTCATGTCCTTGTTCTGTTATCTCCTTAGGAAAAGCACCTAGAATTAGAATTTTGGGAACAAAGGGAACAGACATTTTAATTTTGGTCACACATTGCCCACTCGCCTTCCAGAACAGTCCTGCCCACTTATGGTCCTCCATACGTTGTCGGAGTTCCTCCTTGCTCCACCGCGCCTGAGTCTTCTTTTTTTCAATCTTTGCCAATCAAATAGGTTTGATGCTTTATACTTGAAGCTCCATTTATCAGTCTGAGTTAAAATTATTCATCTCCCTTCTTTCTTTTCTTTACCAGCAGCTAGCACAGAGCCTGAAGCAAGGGCAGTACTTAATAAATATGTAATGCAGTTGCTTAAGAATGACTGTAAAACTTGTCACCGTCCTAGGCACCCAAAGACATGCAGAGAAATATGTCATTGTTTCTGCTGCTGGCCACATGGAGACCTGACCTGTTATCTTACATGGTTGGCACCCACCTTTGGAAAGAAACAAGCAATGCTGTGGGAGGGAGAACACAGGAAAATGAAGGTCCTCCAAGGGGTGGGTTACAGAGGGCGCGTCCTGGGAGCCAATACAATGTCTAAGGTGGAAAGGAGGAAGTGCAGAGCAGTGAGACCTCCCTCAATGAGGCAGACACTCACTCACTGCATTGGCGGTTGGCATCCTTGCCTCACCCCTCAGGGAGAGATTCCATGAAGGAGGAAGGGACTCTGGGCAGTGGCTGCGGTTTCTTAACCTACAGCTGAGAACCACCTGCAAGAGAACCCTGAACGAATATTTATTAAAAGTGCATTTTCCTGTCTTCACCACAAAGCAATCTCGGAGCTCCTGCGATTGGGCAGGTCCTGACACCTCCAACAGGAAATTCCTTGACATGGCGAAACTTGGGAGCCATGGCTCGGGGCAACACCCACCTAGTAGATGTTAGAGTGAAATAGAGAAGGGGGATTTAGGGTTTGCCTCAAAACAAATAACCCGTTCATCTAGCACCCTCCCTGCCCTTTACACCCTCACATCAGCCCCTTTGTTCTGGTGTCACGAAATCCCTCTCCCTGGTTCTTGTGTGACCTCGCTGTGGGAGAACATTCTTTGGTCTGCGGGATTTAGAGAACTAGCTAAGTGTGGCTGCTGACGTGTCCGTCCGCCAGCCGCCATGGGAATGTTTGTGGCTAAGTTGTCCATGAAATGCGAAATACTCTTGGGATTTTTCAGGATTCTCAGGGGAGGACTTCCATTTGCCTACTCGGTGGCCGCAGAGGAGAGCACGCTCTTGCTGCTCTCTGTCCGAGTGACCGTCCCCTTGCCTGGGTCGGGCACCTTCCCGCTCCCCCGGGGGAGTTCTCCAGGGCAGGGCGTTGGAGGCAGTGGCAGCTGCTGGAACCTTCCCAGGTCGTTGCCTTTAGACCTGAAGAATGGGCCTCCCCAAAACGTGCACTGTGGAAAATGCAATTTCTGCTTCTTGCCTCCTGCGGCTTCAACGGCTGCAGAGGTAAAGCCCAGAAGAGCTATGGACATGTCAGAAACCAATCGAGGCGGCTCAATCCTGGCTATCACTATACAGGCGCACCTAAGTCCCGATCTTGCTTTACCCACGGTCTTGGCTCAGGCCCCCGCTTCTGATGGAGCACGCGGTGGGGGGGTGCAGAGGAAGCTGTGATTTCCAAGAGCCTGCCAGATGGTGGCGAGGGGCCTGGCGCACACATGTCACGCCGACTGACAGCCTCGGAAATGATGCAGATGGAGCAGGAGCCCTTTAGCCACAGTGGATGGCATTTATGCAATTCACTGAATGCCTAGGCGGGAAGTAATGCGTCCTGATAACCCGCCAGAACCGCTCACTAGAGCTCTGATAGGCTGAGACCGGTGCATTTCCAGCGGCGCAGGGTTTGTGCAGTCAGCATATGGGGGTAATGCGCGTTGGAACCATCATTCCCTGGAAGCAGATAAAGCAGTTGCTCTTGATGTTGCCGACTTAAGGCCAGATAAGTGGAGGACAGGCGAAGAGCAAGCGGCTGTGCCTAGGACCGCTCACTCCTCCGGGTTACTCTCTGCCACCTCCCACCAAGAAGACGCTCTTCCTCTCCCTTAACCAGCGAACCCACCCCCACCTTTAAGAAGCCTTCCCGGATTTACCAAGGGCAAAAGGCCACCCGCCCTCTCCTTAGGATGCACTTTTCAAACCAGGAAGCTTCCAATACGAGAATCTCTGTTGTTTCACCCACTGACTGCGTGGCCTTAGGCAACTCTCCGGGCTGCTGGGGAGATGGAGCCAGGTAATATGCAAAGAATGTAGACCTGGCTGGGCACTGTGGCTCAGGCCTGTAATCCTAGCACTTTGGGAGGCTGAGGCAGGCTGATCAAGGTGTCAGGAGTTCCAGACCAGTCTGGCCAACATGGTGAAACCCCCTCTCTACTAAAAATACAAAAATTAGCCGGGCATGATGGCGCAGGCCTGTAACCCCAGCTACTCAGGAGGCTGAGGCAGGAGAATTGCTTGAGCCCGGGAGGCAGAAGTTGCAGTGAACCGAGATCGCGCCACTGCACTCCAGCTTGGGTGACAGAGCCAGACTCTGTCTCAAAAAAAAAAAAAAAAATGTAGACCTGTGCCTGGAACAAAGGAAGGCTCATTATCAGAATTATTATACATAATATATAATCCATATGTTACTACACATATTACATGTACACATATTATAATATATAATATACATATACATAAACTATGTACATTGTATATATAATTTATCTGTATATATGCAATTTAGTATACCTGCATGTGTCCAATTATATATTGTAATATATAATCCATATGTTATATACACATATTACATATACATATTATAATATGCATATACATAAAATATGTACATAGTATAATAGTATATCTGTGTATATGTATTTAGTATATCTGTATGTATGCAATTATATATTGCAAACATACAGATATTGCAATACATACAAATATTGCAATTATATATTGCAATACATACAGGTATACTACATATACAATTTATAATACATAATATTAATAACTATGATTAGTTTAACAAACACTAAGCACCTACTATGTGCCAAGCATGGTTCTCCCATTTCTGTCAATGTGTGACAAACACCCAGAAAGGGAGTGGGCCATGTGTGCAACTTGCTCTAACATAAAGTCAAATAAAATACTTTCTAAGCAGAGCCGTCAGGGTATGAGGCTCAGGGAGAGGCCCATGAAGAAAGAAGGAACTCCCCAAGTCCTGACTGCCAGAAAGGAAGAGAGGGCTTACTGGAAAACAGGAGTGTGTGCTGGACCCAGAAGGACAAGTAGGGTTTGCCAGGAAGAACAAGCATCCTAGGGTATGGGGGTAGAGCAAGAGGAGGGGGCAGAGGCCTTTGCTTATCTAGAGAGCAGCTGGTGAGTGCCCACTGTTTGCCCAGGACCCTGCCAGGCCCTGGGAATGGAGCAGTGACCAACACGAACCACCGTGGCTTAGCTAGGGTTAAGAAAAAGAAAATATAACATAAAGGGGATGGGAATCCCTTATCTGTATTGGGTCATTTTCACATTGCTATAAAGAAATACCTGAGACTGGGTAATTTCTAAAGAAATTTCTAAAGAAAGGGATTTAATTGGGTCACAGTTCTGCAGGCTGTACAGGAAGCATGATGCTAGCATCTGCTTGGCTTCTGGGAGGCCTCAGGAAACTTAAAATCATGGTGGAAGGAGAAGAGGGAGTGGGCATCTCACATGGTGAAAGCAAGAGCAAGCAGGTGGAGGTGACACACACTTTTAAATGACCAGATCTTGAGAGAGCTCACGATCATGAGGACAGCACCAAGAAAATGGTGCTAAACCATTCATAAGAAATCCACCTCTGTTATCCAGTCACCTCCCACCAGGCCCCACCTTCAACAGTGGGGATTCCGTTTCAGCATGAGATTTGGGTAGGGACACACGTCAACACTGTATCACCTTCCATCTGTCCCTGGGGGGTGGGAGACAGTGGTTGTGGGAGAGAAATGGCAATAGAGAGACATTGAAAAGGTCATGTACTGGGGTCTTTGTTTTTCCATTCCCAGAAGCCATGGCTGGAGTGGGTAGCTCTGGGAATATCCAGACAGGCATGAGTGTGATAGAGCACACAGAGCTTGTAGCTTTTCCACTGGGTAGTCAGGGCTCAGGAGAGGCTACAGGTCCCCAAGGGAACCCAACCTACAGCCTGTCACAACTCGGCTCTGGAGCGATGATGAGAAGCAGAGGACAGAGGGGGAGCTGGCCACCACACAAGCCTGAGGTGGTGCTTTCCAGCTTCCTGCCCTCTTTTGTTTTGAAAAAACCAAGCCCTGAAGGGAGAGAAATTGCTCTTTTTTCTAAATTCTTTCATTTCACTATTTAACATAGGCCGGAAAATGGGCAGTCACAGGAAGAAAGGGACACAGGCTGCTGGTTAGACAGTGAATTTTCTAAAGACCTATGTTTTTCTTCTGCCTCACAACCCAGGGTACACATGGAGAGACAGAGCTTGGAGGAAGAGAAAGTGAGCCTTCAACCAGCAGTGTGGAAGCCAAGCCCAGCTGGAGAGGCCCAGAAGATCTGGAGCTCAGGCCTGTCCAGTGGCCTGCATGTGGAAGAGCAGGAGGGCCAGGGTTTTTTTCTCAGTCTGCTTTCCTGAGCTGCGTGGGTTGGACCCAGAGGTTCCAGCAAACCATGGATAAGGAAACTTGGGAGCAAGCTAAGTGCCAGTGCATCTATCTTCCAGGGTCAAGGAAGGCAGTCAAGGCCAGCGGGTGGATACAGAAATGTTTTCTCAGCTGCAATCCCACTCCTGATACCCCTTCCCCACTCTCCACTGAGGAGAGAGCCCTGAGTTTTCTTTCAGGTAGCAGTAGGTAGAGCCCCAGGGGTAGAACGATGATTGACCTCAGCCCATCATGGTAATCCCATCCTCCTTTGCTAAGTATTAAATTTACCAGCCTCTCTTGCAGCTAGGTGTGACCACTGTTTTAGTTAGGCCAATGAGATGTAAAGGAAAGTCTATTGGGGAAATTTTGAGAAAGAGAGGAAGAGCAAGCCAAGGAAGAAGTTCTGAGAGCCAAGGAAGAAGAGATTCTGGCTTTCTGCCTTTGAATGTAGTCATAATGTCTGGAACAATAGTAGCCATCTTGCTACCATGCAGTAACAAGCATGAGGATGAAAAGACAACCACCCATAGATGACAGAGTAGGAAGATAGAACTTGGATCTTTTGCAAGAAGATCTTTTGTTGAGACACTAAACCGAACTTCAGACTGTTAACCTCCAGGCCTTCTCTTGAGTAAATTGTAAATTACCTTATGGTTTAATTCACCAATAGTTGGGTATCTGACACTTGCAGCAGAGTGTATTTTCGTTGATATACTAAATATTAGGGTTCAGTCAGGAAAACAGAAACTACATTTATTTTTGCTTCTTTTTGAGACAGAGTTTTGCTCTGTTGCCCAGGCTGGAATGCTATAGTGTGATCTCGGCTCACTGCAGCCTCCACCTCCAAGGTTCAAGTGATTCTTCTGCCTCAGCCTCCCAAGTAACTGGGATTAGAGACTTATGCCACCATGCCTGGCTAAATTTTGTATTTTTAGTAGAGATGGGGTTTCTCCATATTGGCCAGGCTGGTCTCGAACTCCTGACCTCAAGTGATCCACGCACCTCAGCCTCCCAAAGTGCTGGGATTACATGCGTAAGCCACTGTGCCTGGCCACATCTATTATTTTAACAGAGATAGTTTAATACAAGGAAGTGGTTGAACCAAGTATTGAAAAGGTGAAGTGGGACCACTGAGTAACTGAAGGAAGCAGCTTCCATCCTTAAGACTGGAGAATCAGAACAGGTTGGGGTTATGAGGACTTAGAGGCATGGAGGAGGTGCCCTGTAAAGCTGGTATCCAGGCTGGCTCTGGAAGGGTGGGAGAAAACTGCTGCAAGGCTGAAGACTGCGGCTGAGGCTGTGCAGATGGAAACAGGAGGAAAACAGAAGGAAACAAGCTCCTTTTCTCTGCTCCTCTGCCTTGCGGTTTCCCCTGAGAAAAAGAAAAGAACTTTTATCTGAGGAATGCAAGTCCTTTTAAATGATCAAGCCCAGAGAGACAAGACAATGAGACAGCACTCACATCTTACACTTCACTTTGAGCTATGCATTCATCTCTTGAAACTGCTTGCTATTACCACAAGGAGCTGTAAATTAACCCAGTAATGCCACACTGGACACTATAACCCATACCCTATAGCTTCACAATGTATAACCAATCCCTAATCAATGTTATTTCTGTAAACCAGTGAGGATTCCTGACAGTGTTGTAGCAGCCCTCTCCCTCCCTGGCCCCCTTCTTTGCCTTTAAAAACCTGCTTTTAAGAAAGGCAGAATGAAGCGCATAGCCTAGGTTACTTGGGTCTGAGTCTTCCGGGCAGCTGTCCTCACTTTGGCTTAAGCAAACTTTTAAAATTATATTTCATGCTTCAGCCTCTTCCTTTAAGGCCAACACTGTCAACCAATAGAATGTGGCAGAAGTGACAAGTAGGTAGGTTCTGGAGCCTGGACCTTGGAAGGCCTTGTACTTCCCTCCTGCCCATCTTGGAATATTGCCCTGACATGGCCATGCCATGAAGAATGAGCAGTGAAAGACCATATGGAGAGAGATGCCCAGCCCAGACAGCCAGAGCCCAGCTGCCTCACCAGCTGCTAGCTGAGTGCAGCTGTGTGAGTGACCCCAGGTGAGTCCAGCAGCCAAACCACCCAGCCAACCCCACGAACTGGGAGAACTAAATGTTAGAGTTTGTTATGCAGTGATAACAGATAACTGAAACAATGTACAATGAAGACAAGAGTCAACTAAAGCAGGGCACCCAGCAACAGGACTTGATAGTGCTAGGGCAGTTAGGAGGGGAAACAGGCGAGGAGGAAGGGGCAGGGACAGGTGAGAAGGAAGGGCCTGGGTCTCTCTTCTGACCTTTTATAATTATGACTATTACTTTTGAGACAGGTCTTTTCTGTTGACCAGGCTGGAGTGCAGTGCTTCGATCACAGCTCACTGCAGCCTCAAACTCCCAGACTCAAGTGATCCTCCCACCTCAGCCTCCTGAGAGCTGGGACCATAGGCACGCACCACCACGCCTGGCTTATTTTTAAATTTTTTTTGTAGAAATGAGATCTCAGTGTGTTGCCCAGCCTGGCATCAAACTCCTGGACTCAAGTGATCCTCCCGGCCTCCTCGGCCTCTCAAAATGCTGAGATTATAGGCATCACCCATGGCACCTGGCCCTGACCTCTTATTATTGAGGCTCAATGAAACCACAGCTGTTAGTTGGTTTCTTTGAGCAACAAACCCATGACAGTGTAGCTCCAAAGCATAGTCCAGTCCTGCTCCCTGGAATGCTGTTCCCTGGCTCCTCCTCTAACTAATGTTATGCACCCTAATCCTCAGCTTCTATTGTCGTGTCTTTAAAGCAGTCCTTCCTGACCCTCAATCAGGATCCTCTGTGTGCTCTCTGGAGGCACACTGAGTTTCCCTACAGAACACTCATCTACATTTATAATTATTTATTGTATTTCAAAGGATCCAGGCCCACAAAACCAAAAGAACTGATGCATCCAGACCCTATGAGACATGAGTAATTGCAGAACCTCCCAGTCCCTCATCCTATGTATGAATTTCTTTAGACCAGCGGTTCTCCAAATGTGGTCTGGAAATCAACATCACTTGGCATCGTCTGGGAACTTGTTAGGAATGTAAATTCCTGGGCCCTAATCCCAGTGATACTGAATTAAACTCTGCGGGTGGAGCTCAAGCAGTCTGGGATCCAAATCCTGGTGATTTTGGTGGTACTAAAATTTGAGAACGACTAAGCTAGACATCAGGGAGAAAGGTGAGTTGGGGAGAAGCAAGGAATGAGATGAGATCCTGAGACAAGATAGCCCTATGCCAGGTCCCTCCCTGCCTGGTGTACCCAAAGGAGGAGGGTGGTGTCAGAAATGCCCAGGAGGTTTGGAGGGGATTGGTCTGAATACACAAGGATCTATGCCCAGTTTCCCAAAGAGATCTCAGATGAGGCATGACTGCATGCTGGACCCACAAAGCCACCCCCTGGCCCACTGTCAACAGGGCTTTGGGACATGTTGGGAAGACTTCTTAAGTTCCTCCTGAGGATCATTCAGACTGCAAAGCCATAAAGGCCCAGATCTCTGCCCTCATATTTTGCCTGCTATTATTATTATTATTATTATTATCATTTGAGACACGTCCTCACTCTGTCATCCAGGCTGGTGTGCAATGGTGCAATCATAGCTCACTACAGCCTCTAACTCCAGGGCTCAAGCGATCCTCCAGCCTTAGCTTCCCAAATAGTTGGGACTACAGGCACAAGCTGCCACACTCGGCTAATTTTTTTAAGTTTTTGTAGAAATGAGGTCTCACTATGCTGTCCAGTCTGGTCTCTAACTCTTGGGCTCAAGTGATCCTCCCACCTCAGCCTCCCAAAGTGCTGGGATTACAGGTGTGAGCCCCAGCGCCTGGATGCCTGTTATATTTAACAGAACTGGATTATGGGGGAACCCCATTGATGTTTTTCCTGGTCAAACTTCAGGCAAATTGAGAGCTGCTCAGCAAATCTTGAAGACCTATGGTCTAGGGAGATATCCACTGATACCCTGAATTCATCTTCCAATTCCTGGGCACAATAATAAAATCTACTATTGACTGGCCTGCCAGGGACTTTTCCTGCATTTTATCATTTAGTCCTCACTATGTCCCAATGAGGGAGGGACTACCATATCCCCATTTAACAGATGAGAAAACTGATCTTTAGCGGCATTAGGTAACTTCCCCAGACCCATTCAGCCAGGATGCGGCAGGGCCAGGACTTGACCCCATGCCTATCTCTCTCCCCAGGGTCTGCACTGACAGCCAGCCTGTTCAGCTGCCAGCCTCATCATTTTTTGGAAACACATTTAGCACTTTTCTTAAAGAAGTAACAAAATGAGCATCTCGGCAGAGAGATACACAGTGCGCTGCGCTGGCTCAGGAGGTGGAGGGGGGTCAGAGGCTTCCCCTGCAGCTGGTAGGCTCAGCTGTGGACTCCGAAGATGATATTCATTCTCATTCTCTCTCTCTCTCTCTCTCTCTCTCTCTCTCTCTCTCTCTCTGTCTCTGTCTCTGTCTCTCTCTCTCGTCATCCTTTGCTCCAAGCACCAAAGCTGAAGAGAATAAACAGCGGGCAATGCATCTCCCCGAGTTTATTTACTAAAACAACATTTTTTATTACCAGGACATGTTCAGAGCGAAAATATGACAGCCCACATTTTATGTCGCCATTGATCTTTAATCCGAGCCTGCCTCGAGGTTTCCTATAAAATCAGGGCTTCCTGGTCCCAAATGTGATTCCCGCACCCGAATGAATGACGGCCGGGGCTGCTCTTTTCTCATCTGAAAAGGCTGAAATTGCTTTGTGTAAATGGGTAGAAAATGCTGATATTTGGATTCTATAAATATCTCGCCTCCTGAGCGAGCAGCGCCGGGCTTCATCTGCGCGGTCTCCTTGGAGTGTTTGGGGCCTTATCACTTGTATCCAGGGTGCGGCATACAAATGAGCCCCCGCCCCGCGCGGGTTTGGAACATTTGGGCGCATCTGCGGTTCCTGAGCCGGGATGCTGCGGAGTGAAGCAGGACGCGGCCCACGAGAGCGGCGGGGGGCTAGAGTTGAGCACGAACCTCGCTTTAGGGGAGAGAGCCGCGCACAACCCCTGCTCCCCACTTCCATTTGCAGCCGGCGCCTGCCTGCGTGGGAGAAGCTTCTATCTATAGCGCGCTATTTTTAGCTCCATCATCTGAGGAACCTGACAGCCAGTTAATGACTGGGACCCATCGCGGCGTGTCTGCCGCGCTGTGGCATTCGCACGCCAGGAGCAGATGTGCTGAGGCTCAAGGTTGTTGCATCTGAAAGTGCCCTTCCTTCCCTGGGTGGTGGGGCTGTTTAAGCAGGCCTATATCAGGGGGCGTCGCCCCCCACTTTCTGACAATCCTCATAGAGCAAGGAGGGGGCATCTTGTTCATTTCTGCTGCAGTGAATGTCTTCTTCCTGATGCACGCCCTGGCCCCCCTTCCTAGACAGCGCAGCCTGGAGAGATGGAGGGGACAGGGAAGGCTGGGTGGCAGCTCTGAGCGATGACAGAGGACTCCTATTGCACCCTGGGGAGATCGGAAACCTGGGAAGATCAGGGCACAGGCACCCTAGTTAAGAAGCTGTAATTTTTCCCCAAGGAAGGAAAATTCTGTGTTTCAGAGATTTAATGCCTTTCAGAGAGGCTGTACTCTGTGTTGGACTGAACCCCTGAGTTTATAGATCAGGTATTCTCAGAGAGGCCCAGCGATCTGTCCAGGCCCACACAGACTGACTCCCTGCTCCACGTCCTCTGCACCTGCTGAACCAGGGCCAAGTTACAAGTCAAGCGGTTGGTTCTACTCAGTGAATGACTCCAGGGCTGTGTTAGGTGTTTGTGCACTCATTCGTTCTTTCCCTTCTACATACTTGGACCTGGGGTGGGCTAACTGGCTGAGTACCAGGAAATCAGACCCAGAGCAAGGGGTGACATGGAAAAGCTGGTGTCAGGGTCCCAGTTGGGAAGCCTGGGAGAAAGTCTTGGGTTGAGAGTTAATATCACAGATGTGTCCAGGAAGAGGCCCTCTATCAGGCCTCCTGGATAACATCAACAGCCGACATACGCAGCAGGTAGCATATGCCAGGGCACCGTCCTGAGCATGTTACAAGGATCAGCTTAGAGTCCTCACTGCAACCCCTAAAGTTGGTATGCTGTTATCACCCACATTCTGCAGGTGGAGAAAGAGAGGCCAGAGAGGATAGTGACTTGTTTGAAGTTGCCCAGCTGGTAAGTGGAGGGTCTGCGATTGAAACTGGGACCACCTGGCTCTCTCTTCACACCCTTAACCATTCTTCTGTACTGCATCCAGGTCAGAGCTATTTGACTTGCCCCACTCAGCCCAGCCCTGCTTGAACTTCCAAACAGGCTCTGTCGCTCTCAGGTTCCCCTAGAACAGCACTGTCCAGTCATGACACTCTCTATGATAGTGGAAATGTTTTGCATCTGCTCTGTACAAAGGGTAGCCACTAGACACATGCAGCTACTGACTGTTTGAAATGTGGCCACTATGACAGAGAAACTATTTGACTTAATTTCAGTGTCAATAACCACATGTGGCTAGGGGCTAGCACTTGAACGGTGCAGCTTTAGAAGGCCGCCTGCACACTTTAGCCAACTAGAGAGATTTGAAAGATAATTATGCTAGGATCTATTCTCAGAGATTCTGATTTCGTTTGTCTGGGGTAGACCAGGGCATCATTATTTTCAAAGGGCTCCAGTTGATACAATGTACAATGAAGTGTTGAGAATCACGGGGCTCCATGAGATCCCAAGTCCCGCTAGCCTTGTCTGCCCTGTAGTAAGCAGCCGTCTGTTCATACTGTAAGTGACTCATTCAACACTGTTCCTATTCCTTTTATCCCTCACCTTCCTCTACTACAGAAGCTAGAAAGCTAAACACTTCATTTCTCTAATGGCCATGCAGCTGGAAATGCCCCTATAACATTGCTCTGGCCAAAGAAACCTAAGCAGAATTCTGCTGGCTGTGTTCCATCAGCCGCCTTCTTCCTGCCTAGGATGAAACCAGGTATCTAGTGCTGTGGCAGTCATGAGGGAAGACTGGAAGAGTTGGAGTCAACTTGCCTTGATATTGTGCTAAGGACACAAACCCAGCAACTGCCTACTTCTAGACTTTTTGCTTTGGAAAACAATAACAACCTATTTGTTTAAGTCATTCTAGTTATACTTTCTGTCTGTTACATTCTGAAGCATTTCTAGTACAGCCATCTTTATTATCCTTGGCCTTGAGATTGTTCTGAAGACCAAACATGTTAATGTATGGGAAACCACTTTGCAAACTGTAAAGCACTCAGTGAATCGACAGTTTTTGGAATTGGTTTGGAAATATTGCCAATCTCTGCTTTATGTAAGGAATCTAAAAGAAAGGGCGTGAAAGCCATGCTATTTCAGGGTGAGCTGGGGAGCATTTCCAGGAGGATTTTGGTGAAGGGAGGCACAGAGTCCTGGGAATAAGGTGACCAAGTTGTCCTAGTTTGGCCAAGACATTCCCAGTTTTAGCACGGAAAGTTCTGTGTCCCAGGAAACCCCTGCATCCTCGGAAAACCAAGATAGTTGGCCACCCTGTCTGGAGCATGCAGCACAGAGACCTACCAGTCCCTGCAAAACATCTGCTTTTGGAGCAGGTTGCTAACTCACCCCAAAGTGCCTGGCCGCTTCTTACTGGGAAATCTATCAGCTGATGCACTGCGAGCCAGAACTTACTCTACTCAGCATTTCAGCTGTGGTTGCTGGTAATGAATTAGTGGCTCTTTGAAATTTTCACATACTTCCTTCAAGGCCTCCATTTCTTTTTTTCTCTAAGAAGGAGGAAATGTGTGGGAATCTGCCACTCCTGGGGAGCAGGGCTGGCCCGTGGGCTAAGTGTTCAACTGTCTTGCGCAGTGCCCTGCCCAGAGCCAGCCTCCAAAACACACACTGCTTGGTGGAAATGCACCAGGCTGGTCTTTGGCTCCAGTCCTGTTCCCCATCTCCAAGGTGCTGCATCCGCATCTGGGTCATCCCCCACCCCTGCCTCTCCTCAATTTCATTCCAGCCGGAATGACTCCTTGCCAGTAATTATGCTCACCCCTTTCATCTGAATGGCATGTTTCCATTTGCAAAAGAATCTCATGCCTGTTATCTCTTTCAGTTCTTCCAGTAGTCCTGAGAGGTGCTTATTAGTCACCCTATCCCCATTTTCTAGATGGGAAAACAGGCTCAGAAAATTAACTCCATGGAGTCCCTTTAATTTCTGTCTGCCATTGCTGAGGTGTGGTTCTGGACAAGGCTTTGGAATCTGACAGATTTGGGTTGAATTCTGTCTCTTCTCCTCCCCGACAGTGTAACGCTGGGCATTTAACCCTCCTGAGCTTCACCTCTTGATTACTGGGAGGCGTAGATCAGATAGTGTCTCTGCAGTTCCCAAGAAGGTGCCTGATACCCATAGAGGTTCAGTAAGTGATTACTCCCTTGTCCCTTTCTCCTTTTCCCAGGTGCCACCCCTTCCACTGTGCTTCAGTGTTAACAAGCTTCTAAAAGACTAAAAGTTCAGATTGGGTGCGGTGGCTCACGCCTGTAATCCCAGTACTTTGTGGGGCTGAGGTGTGGGGATCACTTGAGCCCAGGAGTTTGACACCAGCCGGGGCAACATAGTGAAACCCCATCTCTATAAAAGAGTACAAAAACTAGCCAGGCAAGGTGGCACATGCCTGTAGTCCCCGCTGCTCAGGAGGTTGAGGTGGGAGGATCGCTTGAGCTCAGGAGGTGGAGGCTGCAGTGAGCCCAGATCGCACCACTGCACTCCAGCCTGGGCGACAGAGCAAGACGCTGTATCAAAAACAAACAAATAAAACACTAAAAGGCCTTTAAGCCCTTTAGTAATAATAATAACTAACAGCCGTGTGCCCAGCACTGTCCTAAGCATCTGTTAATTCTTCTGGTCCTTGAAGTCTGTGCTATTTTCACTTCCTTCCATAGATGAGGAAACCAAGGCACAGGGAGGTTAAATAACTTGTTCATAGTCTCAGCTAGTGGGCTGGGGTGATAAACCCAGGCTGCCAGCTCCAGAAGATGTGTTTCCAGCCATGCACTGTCCTGCCTCCATGGACGTCCTGCTGAAGAATTCCAGGAGCTGGCAGCACAGGGTAGCTGGAGGGCCTTTATGGATCCTGCATGCCTTCTGTGCTGTTCCCATTGAGTATGAATTTATTTTAAAATACCATGCTTCCTGAAATGACCATGATGCCCTGGCAGGTTTTGGGGGGTGTGCTAATTTCCTGATGCTGCTGTAACAAATTGGCACAAACTTGGTAGCTTAAAACAGATTTAGCTTCCAGTACAGGAGGTCAGAAGTCCTAACTGGGTCTAATTAGGCTAACATCAAGATATTGACGGGGGCTGTATTCCTTCTGGAGGCGCTAGAGGAGAGGCATCCTTTGCCCTTCAGCTTCCAGTGGCTGGCTGCTTTCCTTGGCTGTAGCCTCTTCATTATCAAAGCTGGCAGCATCTTCTAGTCTACGACTCTGACCTCTTCTTGGTAAGGATCCTTGTGATTAGGCTCACGTGGATAATTCGAGATCATCTTCCCCTCTCAAGATGCTTGGCTTGGGTTGGTCACAATGGCTCGTGCCTGTAATCCCAGCACTTTGGGAGGCTGAGGCAGGCAGATCACAAGGTCAGGAGCTCGAGACCCATCTGGCCAACATGGTGAAACCCCGTCTCTACTGAAAAATACAAAAATTAGCCAGGTATGGTGCCATGTGCCTGTAATCCCACCTACTTGGAAGGCTGAGGCAGGAGAATCGCTTGAACCCAGGAGGTGGAGGTTACAGTGAGCTGAGATCGAGCCATTGCACTCTAGCCTGGGCAACAGAGCAAGACTCCATCTGAAAAAAAAAAAAAAGATGCTTGACTTTATCACATCTGCAGAGTTCCTTTTGTCATGTAAGGTAACATATTCATAAGTTTTGGGAATTAGGACATGGGCATCTTTGGGAATGCCTTACTCTACTTACTATAAGGTTGAGGCAGAGTTTGAATCCCAGCTCTATCATGTGTAGCCTCTGTGCCTCAGTTTCCTCCTCTGTAAAACGGGGGATGATGAAGCTGCTGGACCTACCTCCCTCTGAAGATTGTGAAGGCCAAAGGGGATGATACATGTTCAAGTGCTTTGCAAAGTTCTATGAATGTATATCTTTATTGTTGAATAAAATAGTACTCAAAGAGAAAGACTGCTTCAGGCCAGCCCAGGACCAGTTAGAAATACTTGCCTTCTGCAGCCCAGAAAACTCAGCTCCAAGGTTACCCACTATAACTCTTGCTTCCATTGCCAGACCTGAAATGTGAAGTAACTGCTCTCCAGCCATTTCACTCAGCGAGTCTCTTCTTTTTGACCAGAATCAAAGTCAAAGTCATGGAAGAGTCCTTTCTCATGTAGGGCTGCATCAACTGAACACTCTTCCTAAGGGAGGAGACCACCCCTCATATTGTCTTATGCCCAATTTCTGCCTCCAGAGAAAGAAGAAGTAAAAAGTAAAAGGCAGAAATGGAATGCACAGGCAGATTGCCCAGCACCGCACCCTAGTCCTGGTAGTTAAAAATCAACCCCTGATCTAACTGCTTGTGTTATGTATAGATTTCAGACATTGTATGGAAAAGCATCGTGAAAATCCCTGTCTTGTTCTGTTCTGTTCTGATTAATGGTGTATGCAGCCCCCAGTCACGTACCCCCTTCTTGCTCAATCGATCACGACCCTCTCATGTGGACCCCCTTAGAGTTGTAAGCCCTTAAAAGGGACAGGAATTGCTCACTTGGGGAGCTTGGTTTCTGAGACGTGAGTCTTGCCAATGCTCCTGGCTGAATAAAGCCCTTTCTTCTTTAACTCGGTATCTGAGGGGTTTTGTCTGCTCCTCGTTCTGCTACACTCCCACTTCTGTGAAAGATTTAACTTCATCTGGGAACATTGCTCAACGTGCTCCTCATACCCCCCCTCCCCAGTCCTGTGTTCTGGGGCACTGTGAGGAACTGCAGTGGATGCAGAATGAAGTCCATGCATCTTGTCTTTTAAGGGGCTGGCACTCCAATGGGGTGAGGCACTCTGGAGGGGTCTCCAGGGAATGCATCTAGCATGGCATGGCATGATGCACCACAATAACCAAAAGCAGTTTTCTCAGTCCTTTCCACAAAATATCTCACTGAATCCTCAGAATAACCCTAGGAGGTAGGTATGGTCATTTTCCCCATTTTGCAGATGAGAAAACTAAGGCTCAGAGAGGTTTAACTGCTTGCCTAAGGTTACACAGCTAATAAGTAGCAATATAGGTTTCTAGAGGCTGTCACCATTGCCCTTTACCACTGCTGTGGTCTCATCTTTCTTTCTTTTCCCAACTCAGGGACATTTACATTTTAACAAGACTCATAGGCCTTAACAACTACATAATAATTATGAAGAAAAGAATATAATGATGGAAATATTAATAATGCATGAGGCCAAAGAGGACAGCTATAAAAGTTCAGCAATTCATGGGTAGAAGGAAACTGAGAGAAGATACCACAGTGGACTTTGCAGGGGGTGAACTGTGTGGTGCAGGAGAGGTAGGCCACTTGTGGCCAAGGTTTCTCCAGGCCAAAACGGTGAAGTTAGGCAGGTTTGGGGGCAGTTGAGAATCCTGTTTGATTGGAGTGGAGAGTTTGTGGCCTATGTTGGAAATTGAGGTTAGTCCCACTCATTCATTCAACAAACATTTACTGAATGCCTTCTGCAGGCCTGTTTTTCTCCTTGGTGCTGGGGAAATAACAACGAAAGGACAGATGACCCCAAGCTCCTGGAACTTCCACTGCATTGAAAGAGACAGATAAGGACATACTAATGAGAAAATATCAGGAAGTTAAGTGCTGAGAAGAATGTAAAACAAAGTCAATGGGTGTCGGAAGAAGCAATCCACTGTGAGTTCTGAGCCTTCCTGCTTTTGATTGCTGGGTATGCCAGAAATGCCAAACCATCCTGCTTTTACCTGGGCTATTTCTCAGGGTTGTGTTTGCAACAGGCAATCTTGTTTTCCACCAGACAAAGAGCAGGTTTGTTTACTGCTCACTTTCCCAGGATCAATGTTCTTTGGGTGTGACCAAAATCATCTGTAATGTGTGGCATCTACCTGGGCCTGCCTCTCTCACCACTGTAGGACTTGGGAGACATGGAGACCCAAGCTAACATCATGCTCTCTACTTGCTCTGCTGTGACTAATAAAAATTCCTTTGTCTCTGACCCAAGAGTCTCGTGTCTTCTGCCAGCATCCAAGAAACTGTAGCCGGCTAACTTTTTTTTTTTAGATGGAGTCTCACTCGATAACCCAGGCTGGAGTGCAGTGGCGTGATCTCAGCTCATTGCAATCTCTGCCTCCCAGGTTCAAGTGATTCTTCTGCCTCAGCCTCCTGAGTAGCTGGGACTACAGGCGTGTGCCGCCACACCCAGCTAATTTTTGTATTTTTTGGTAGAAACAGGGTTTCACCATGTTGGCCAGGCTGGTCCCAAACTCCTGACCTCAAGTGATCCACTTGCCTCAGCCTCCCAAAGTGCTGGGATTATAGGTGTGAGTCACTGGACTCAGCCAGGCTAACTTATTACCTTGCAACTAGGGAATGTTTCCAACTCTTCCCAGACCCTCACAGAATGATGGTGGTAGAGTATGGACAGGGAACAGGTGTCTTAAGGTGATCTAACTTTGATCTCAAGGGGGAAGGAAACACCACCTGACCTCAAAGTCACGTGTCAAAGATCTAGGAGGTAAAAAAAGAACTGTAACATTATCATGTTAGTTTGTTTTTGTGTCACTATAAAGGAATATCCAGGACTGAGAAATTTATAAGTAAAAGAGGCTTAATTGGCTCAGGTTCTGCAGGCTGTACAGGAAGCATGGTGCTGGCATCTGCTCCTGGTGAGGCCTCAGGGAGCTTACAATCATGGCAGAAGGTGAAGGGGGAGCAGGCACATCACATAGTTGTGGTGGGAGCAAGAGAGAGAGAGAGGAGGTGCCACACTCTTAACCAGATCTCACGTGAACTAACTGAGAGAGAATTCACTCATTACCAAGAGGAGGGCACCAATCTATTCATGAGGGACCCACCTCCATGGCCTGTACACCTCCCACCAGGCTCCACCTCCAATATTAGGAATCACATTTTAACATGCAACTTGGAGGAGACAAATATCCAAACCATATCAATTACTAATTAGGTGATTCAGGCAACTTCATCTGGTGACTGCAGGGCAGGTGGGAGCATTGTTAGGCTTTTCAACGTAAGAAGAGAGTTAATGTGATGGCAATGTGTTATGCTGTCTATAATTTCACTTAAAATATTTTAACAGAAATAGTGTAATATCTAGTGTGTGTGGGTTTGCTTTAATCTATTCTCTAGAGACAGTTAACATTTTAAGTGTTCTAATCAGAACACTGCAAGGGTGGTTGGTTAGCATTTAATAACTTCAAGCCAGACGTCTAACCTGAGGTGGCTACCACAAGATTGCAGTTACTATTTTTAAATTTCAGATCAATATCAGAGGCTTTGTTAGCTAACATAATAGGTGCTAGAAGTTATGTTTGTTATTGGTGAAATAAGGAGCATTCAAGATTGGCTTAACATTGTAGCAGGACCCCTGCTCTTAATGAACTGAATTTAAGAATCCAAGGAGCCCAATCTTGGCTGCATGTTGTAATCACCTGGTGGGAAGTTTTAAAAAATATCAGTATAGTATCTGGGCTCTGCTTCTAGAGACTGACTTAATTGGCAGACTTGGTAAGGGCCAATGTAATGGTGTGTTGCTGGTGTGCACCCTGGGAATTGGGATTTTTTTTTTGAGACAGGGTCTCGCTGTATTGCCCAGGCTGGAGTGCAGTGGTGTGATCTCGGCTCACTGCAAGCTCCGCCTCCCAGGTTAACGCCATTCTCCTGCCTCAGCCTCCCGAGTAGCCGGGACTATAGGCACCTGCCACCACGCCCGGCTAATTTTTTTTTTAATTTTTAGTAGAGACGGGGTTTCACCATGTTAGCCAGGATGGTCTCGATCTCCTGACCTCGGATCTACCTGCCTCGGCCTCCCAAAGTGCTAGGATTACAGGCATGAGCCACTGCGCCCGGCCGGGAATTGGGATTTTTAAAGCTGCACAGTCATTCTAATGCATGGCAAAGTTTGAGAAGCATTGCAACAGCTCACACTTAAGTCTGTCTCTTAGGAGCAATGTGACCTTGAGTAAGTTCTTTAACCTCTCTAGGCCTGTCTCCTCATCTGTAAGATGGGTATGATAATATGCCAACCCCATCTGCTGATCATGAGGATTTCATGAATTATTCCATGATGAGTGCTTAGAATAGTGTCTGGCAAGCAGGAAGTTCTCAATTAAGTGTTAGCCATTATTATATTATTCTTATTCAAACTATTTTCACTTTGATCTTTGGAAAATTTCCCAAGGCATGATTATGGTGTCTAGCCGCTATCTTGGAGAATTCATGTTCCTAGTCCGCTGTAACTAATTGGCTGAAACCTGCCACTGGAATATTTGCCCTGAATGAACCTTTCATATGAGATGCTGTTGGAACTCCTAAAAAGAGAGAGGGTGCCGGAACTTGATTTTGCTTCCAGAACAAGTTGTAGGCTGCAACTGTTTTAGTGTCAGTTTGCTAATAAATGTCTGTGTGGGTGGCAGTAGTCTCTATGAAACTTGCTTTCAATAAAACTAAGTGAGAGGTTTGTGGAGTAGTGATCTTTGACCCATCTCTGCCTCTGGTTCAGATGTTCTTATTCCTTTTTAGGGCCTTTGACCCTTTAAGTGTCTGGTAATGCCTCTGGATCCCTTTGCAAAATAATGGTTCCAAATGCATAAAATAAAATACTTATTACTACAGAGGAAACTAATTTTATTATAGTTATCAAATTATTAAAAACAAATTTATTATATAATTATATATGTACTTCCTTGTTAGTACCTTAAACAACGAAGTCAATTGTAATGTGATATGAAAAAAATCTATGATTTCTATTAGTGACAATAGAAAACACTTGTGACAAAGCCACAAGTATTTTTATACTGCTGTGGTTTCTAGTCTCATTTGTAATGAAAGGCAATGCTAAGTTTCAGTTAAACATTAATGAAAACAAAGATGTTATCTTTTTCCCCATCTGTGTTCACAACTTTCTTGAATTTCATGATTCTTGGAATAAAAACCCTTGATTGGAGGCTACCAATAGCTGTCCAGCTAATTATTGGGTGTGACCAAATGGGTTTAGGCCACACTGCAATACAATGGAAATACAATGAAAATATAATACAATGCCATAATTAGACCAATTGAACTTACAGTCCAATTATAGAACCATAATGAGAAACTTTTCAATTATTATTGCTGTAATAAAACTCCAAAACCTAGTGGCTTAGAATAATGGTTTACATTTCCTCATGATTCTGTAGGTCAGGACTCTGACCAGGTGATATAATTTGGCTGTGTCCCCACCCAAATCTCATCTGGAATTCCCACATGTCTTGGGAGGGACCAGGTGGAAAATCACTGAATCATGGGGGAGGTTTCTCCCATGACTTTCTCGTGGCAGTAAGTCTCACAAGATCTGATGGTTTGATAAGGGGAAACGCTTCTCTTTGGTGCTGATTCTCTCTTTGCCTGCTGCCATTCAAATAACATGTGACTTGCTCCTCCTTGCCTTCCGCCATGATTGTGAAACTTCCCCAGCCATGTGGAACTGTAAGTCCAATTAATCCTCTTTCTTTTCTAAATTGCACAGCCTAGTGTATGTCTTTATAAGCAGCATGAAAACGGACTAATACACCAGGGCTCAGCAGGGTGATTTTCTGTTGGTCTTCTTTGGGTTTCTCATGTGTCTGAATTCACGTAGGAGCTTGGCTAGATCTGAAACTGCTCTTCCTCCAAGGCCTCTCTTCACATAACCTCTGACCTCGGAGTCATCTAGCCTGGACTTCCTTAAAGCGTGGCACCTGTGCTCCAGAGAGATAGTAGCATCTGCCCGTCCTCTTCAGGCCCAGGCTTGGAAGTCCTACAGAGTAGCCTCCCCAACCTTCTACTGGTGAAAAACAAGCCATAGGCCGGTCAGATCCCAGGGGAAGGCACACGGACTCCATTTCTTGAACTGAGGAAAGGCACAAAAGCCCAGGGAGGGAGAAATTATTGGAAGCTGTCTCTGGATTCTTTCCACCATGGGGACCTATCAGGATTGCAGACTGCTCAGACATGGGGGTGAGTCAAAGCTGCCACTGAGATGTTCTGCTTTGGGACTTGCTGTTTTTGCTACACATGAGACTTCCTCTCCCAGAGTTCCTAATCGGTTCTCACAGAACCATCAGAAACTATTCCTGAGGCTTGCAAAGTGTTCATCTCAATGAAAAAAAAAGTGCCAATTTTATTTATACTCATTAACAGACTTAATTATGCAGTGTGTCCTATACTGTCAATACCATAGGTGGCTGTTGCTTTAGCAATAATTAAATGCACACTTTCCTTTTCATTATCTCAGCATGTCTGACTATTGCTGATATCTAAGCAGAGAGAATACTCTCCTCCTTTTGGGGAGCCTTGGCTGAGTGCAACCCCAGCCACAGCCTGAATCAGGTTCCCCTCCCTGGGTTTCTGTAACCCCTACCCTTGCCTGTGCATTTTCAACAGCTTCATTTTTTTTTTCTTTTTTATCTAATTTCTTTCCTTTTCTTTTCTTGTTTTCCTTCCTCCCTCCCTCCCTCCCTCCCTCCTTCCTCCTTCCTTCCTTCCTCCCTTCCTCCTCCCACCCTCCGTCCTCTCCCTTCCTTCCTCTCTCTCTCTCTTTTTCTTCAGCTTTATTGAGATATATACATACCATACATCACCTGTCATTTCCAGCAGCACTGACTTGGAATAATCTTATATATGCCATTCCTACTGCTTCTCACCATGCCACACTTTGGATTCATCTGGGGAACTTTAAAAAAATTGTCACCTGGGCTGGGCATGGTGGCTCATGCCTGTAATCCTAGCACTTTGGGAGGCTGAGGCAGGAGAATCACTTGAACCCGGGAGGCGGAGGTTGCATTGAGCTGAGATCCGACCACGGCACTCCAGTCCAGGCAACAGAGCGAGGCTCCGTCTCAACAAAACAAACAAACAAACAAACAAAATTGCTACCTGGCTTCCACCCTTGGAGATTCTGATTTAATGTGTCTGGATGCACAGATGGTTTTTAGAGCTTCCAGGTAATCCTAATATGCAGCCAGGCTTGAGAACCCCGTCCTAGGCTGTGGTGTACTTGAGGTCAGGGGGCTGCCTTACTGGTACACAGTTGCTGCTTAATAAAAGATGAACAAGTGAATGAATGATGAATGGCCCTGCTTTCCTTCTTAGGCAACTGAACCTTATGTTCCCAGCTGCTGGAAAAGGTATTGAGTCATAGTTTGTCTTTGTCCTTGCAGCTGCCAGAAGGCCTTTTTTTTTGTCTTTTCCTCCTCAAGAGGCTAGCAGAACTTGGAAACTTGGAGTCTTGAGAGTATGTATTTTGTTACCTTTGGGGCAGAAGAAAGAGGTCTCTGTTCCTGAAAGCTTATTTAGGAGCCTAAGGGCTGGAAGGAGGCTGAGGGAGACTGGGAGGGGTTGGGAGGGGCTGGAAGGAGGTTGGGGGACACTGAGAGGGGTTGGGAGGGGCTGGAAGGTTGGGGAGACTGGGAGGGGTTGGGAGAGGCTGGGAAGGGGTTGGGGACACTCTGAGGGTTCACAATATCCACAGAGTATCACACTTACTCAGCACTTCCTTTGTGCTGAGCATTGTGCCAAGGATTTGATATGAACTCATTTATTTTTCAATCTGATCCTATGAGGAGGACACAATTGTTTTCATTTTATAGACAAGAAAATGGAAGCACTGAGCAGTTAAGTGGGTGACCTCAAAGTTGCAAGAACTGCAAGGGAGGTTCCCAAAGGCTGGAATTCTATGGGTTTGGGAGAGTGGCAGGAGGTGGCACAGCCTGCACCTCAGTTCTAAGGCTCCTTTGGCCCGGGAGCTCCCAGAAGGGGATGCACTGAGCATGGACTCTGGGAGCCTCCCACACGGGGCACGGCGCAGGAGGTCCCCAGGCTCCTCCTGGCAGAAGGCTCAGACAGTGGGCTCATTGGCCCTCTCCAGTGAGAGCCGGGCACCAAAGGACCCTTTGGACATGCTCTGTGTTACCTATAAACTCCTGCCTCCCTCCACTCAACCCTGAAAAAGATGATTCCCAAGCAAAGGACTCTGGTGGGTGGTGACTTGACCCACATTTAATTTTACATATAATAAACAAAGCAAATGTTGTGCCAGAATAAAACTCACACAATGTCTGGGGCTACAGGATACTGATAATTTTGCTTCTGGGCCTTTCCTCCAACTCTGACCAAATTCTAGGTCATGCCATCCCTGGGTGGGCTCTTGGAGCTCCATCCCAGCCTCCTCCAGCTGCTGCTCCAGCGGCCTTGACCCCCCAACAGTTCAAGTGGCCTCTTGCCTCAGCCTGTCTGAATTGGGTTTAAGGAGATTAAGAACCAGACTTGGCTTAACTCAGGCTGGCTCCAACTCGTTATTACCCCACAGTCTTAAGCTTCAAGCCAGCCTGAACAAATTCCTACAATCCGCGGTGGGGAGAGAGCCACCTCCTCCTGTAAAAACAACCCTGTCACACTTCATGGCAGGTGCATGCTAGGCAGAGACCTGTATTTGATTATTTATATTCACTTTTGGTTTTGCTTGATAGGATTTAGAATGATCTGAGGGAAGGGAAGGAAAGGAGTGTGTCAAGAGAAGAGAGGTGACGGGCAGATGCGGGGTAAGGGAACACTTTAACAGAGGGGAAAGAGGTAGCCCCTTTCTTACTTTGGACAGAGTTAGGGATCTCAGTGGAGCAGGCTACAAAATACAAAACATATCATTCCTGTGGGAAAATGGCAAATTTGTCCTCACATTAGGAAGTCATAGTAACAAGAAAACTTCACAATAACAAGTATTGAGTACTAAGTACTTAATCTGCGTGCCAGGAACTGCACCATTTCCCACGAATTATCCACTCTCATTGCCCTCATTGTACAGATGAGAAGACAGAGAGGTTCCGCAGTGTGCACAAGACCACTCAGTGACGGGCGGCCCAGGTGGGTCTTCAGCCTGCATCTGTCTGAAGCTCCCAGCTCTTAGCAGCTCTGCAGAGACGCAGCCGGGAAGAAGCCAGAACAGACTGCAGTCAGCGGTTCTCAGCCCTGGATGCGCATTCCCATCAGCTGGGGAGCCTTTAAAACAAGCATGGGGCCCAGGCGCCTCCCCGAGAGCCTGACTGAATTGAACTGGGCTGCGGCCTGGGCATCAGTTTGCTGCTAAAGCTCCCCAGGTGAATCTGATGTGCAGTCAGGGCTGTGAACCACGGCTGGATAGGTTGGAGCTGAAAGTAAGTCCTGAGGTGACCTGGGCAGAAGTAAGACTCCGACACTAGGGAGCCTGGGAGAAGGAAGACAAGAATCACAATTTTTCTCTTCTTCCTTCTTTTAAGTGATAAGTGACTCTGCATTCAAGATAAAATTGAAGAACTTTAAATACCACGTTTCCCTAGATAAAGCACGGAGAGCAAACCATCTGAAACTTCTTTAATTTCATCAGTAGCTCAGGCCCAGAACCAGCCAGACTGCTGTCTGACACAAACACCACTAGAAAGCCGTCATCCTGTCCCTGGGCCAGGTTCAGGTTAACCCCGACCTGGAGTTAATCCCAGACTGATTTTTTTTTTTTTTTTTTTTTTTTTTTTTGAGCAGTCTCACTCGTCGTCCAGGCTGGAGTGCAGTGGCCAGATCTCAGCTCACTGAAAGCTCTGGCCTCCCGGGTTTACGCCATTCTCTCCTCAGCCCTCTCCAAGTAGCTGGGAACTACAAGCGCCCGACCCGCCGCGCTAGTTTTTTGTATTGTTTTATGACGGGGTTTCCACCGGTTAAGCCAGGATGGTCTCGATCTCCTGAACCTCAATGATCCCCACCCGTCTCGGCCTCCCCCAAAGTGCTGGGAATTACAGGCTTGGCCCACCGGCCGCCTAGAACTGATTTACATATATATTTGACATTTTTAACAATCGTGGTAAAATAACATAACATAAATGTTACACTTTAATCATTTTACCTATACAGCCTTGGTGGCATTAACTGCTAATTCGCATTTTGTGCAGCCATCCCAATTGATATGGGTGATTCGTTCCACCCAAATCTCTCTTAATGTAATCCGCATAATCCCCACATAGATAAAAAATGGTCCCCCGAGGGAGGGACCTGGTGGAGGTATTGGATCATGAGGCGGTTTCCCCCATGCTGTTCTCAGTGACAGTGAGTTTCTCACGAGATCTGATTGGTTTTCTTTTTTCTTTTTCTTTTTTTTTTTTTTTTTTTGAGAATCGGAGTCCAACCTGTCCCCCAGGCTGGAGTGCAGGTGGCCCGGATCTCAGCTCACTGCAAGCCTCCGCCTCCCAGGTTTACGCCATTCTCCTGCCTCAGCCTCCCAAGTAGCTGGGACTGCAGGCACCTGCCACTTCGCCCGGCTAGTTTTTTGTATTTTTTAGTAGAGATGGGGTTTCGCTGTGTTAGCCAGGATGGTCTCAATCTCCTGACCTCGTGATCCGCCCGTCTTGGCCTCCCAAAGTGCTGGGATTACAGGCGTGAGCCACCGCGCCCGGCCTGATCTGATGGTTTTCTAAGGCAGTTTTTCCTGCTCTTGCTCACTCTTCTGTCTCCTGCCACCATGTAGGAAGGCCCAAGCTTGCATCCCCTTCGCCTTCCGCCATGATTGTAAGTTTCCTGAGGCCTCCCCAGCCATGTGGAACTGTGAGTCAAATAAACCTCTTTCCTTTATAAATTACCTGGTCTCGGGTATTTCTTTATAGCAGGGTGAAAATGAACGAATACACCCACTATTCATTTTCAGAATCTTGTCATCTTGCAAAACTGAGACTCTGTGCCCATTCAACAATAACTCCCCATTCCTCCCTCCTCTAGCCCCTGGCAACTAGCATTCTACTTTCTGTCTCTGAATCTGACTGCAACCCAGACATAATTTTATGACAGTTTGTTTATTCCTATAACAGCTCAAATAAAATAAAATAACTGTAACTACCCTTGATTAAGCAGTTAATTACAGAGCAACTATCTCAGTAGGTGCTATTGCAACCTCCATCGAACAGATGACCACACAGTGTGGCAGAGATAATTCTATATGCTCACTCTGGAAGACCACCTTTTCTAGCCTCTATGCAGGGTAGATGGGGCCATACTACTAGGTTCTAGCCAATAGAAAATAGGCAGAAGTGATGAATATCATTTCCAGGCCTGGCCATAATCCCCTGTGCTATCTCCCACACTCTTTCACTCTTCCACAGGAAACTACATATTTAAGGTGGCAGTGTTAAAAGATTAGAAGAGTCTGAATCTTGAGTCCCTGCTTGGACAGAGCCCTCAAGAATTGCTGCCCAACCTGCATCAAACTTGAACATGAACAAGAAATCAAATTGAGATATTGTGCATATTTATTACTACAGCAAAGCCTATCCTACCCTAATATAGAGAGACCCAGTGACTTCTGTATTAGTTCATTTTCACACTGCTGATAAAGACATACCTGAGACTGGGTAATTTATAAAGAAAAACAGGTTTAATGGACTCACGGTTCCACGTGGCTGGGGAAGACTCAATCATGGCAGAAGGTGAAAGGCACGTCTCACATGGTAACAAACAAGAGAAGAAAACTTCTTCAGGGAAACTGCTTTCTAAAACCATCAGCTGTTCTGAGACTTATTCACTATCATGAGAATAGCATGGGAAAGACCCACCCCCATGATTCAATTACCTCCCACTGGGTCCTTCCCACATATATGGGAATTGTGGGAGTTACAATTCAAGATGAGATTTGGGTGGGGACGCAGCCAAACCATATCACTTGTTATAGCTAATAGCCACTAGAGTCAGTATTCAACCCCAGTTCTCTCTGATACCCAATTTGGTAGCCTTGGCATTACACTCTGCTACTATTGCGTTGTCCACATTGCTCTCAAACTATCTATTTGAGGTTAAATATATGGCCTTAAAAAACTGCTTATTTCTCTACAAAAAGCTAAGCATTTTAATATGTCCCTCTCTCCACACCAAACTATCCTCTGTACATCTTGCTATCCCCCAAAGAAAAATAAAACAAGCTTCTTTTGCTGAGCTCCATCCCTCCAGTTGATAAAAATCCCAGGAGCCTCTGGTCCTCAAGTCAGGCAGATGTTTAAACCTATTCTTCTCCAAGAGATGCTTCACGAGCAATTTATTTCCTGTCACAGCCTGTGTTTTCTGCCTATGAAGGATGATATTTTGTTCACCTTTGATGCCTTTACCCCATCGTATTCTGCAGTAAATGTCCCCAAACAATGCTTGCACTATCCATTAGGAAAGGCTGTCTCGACTGGCTGTCACCTAGCAAGGCTGCTTCTCCCAGTCTTTGGTCTAAACATAATGTCATTTCTTCTTAGCGCATCACCCACTATTATCTCCTGTTTTTAAAAAACGGTTTCAACAGAATGTTTCTTCTCTATTCTATATCAATATCCGTTTCATCACAACAAGCCGAGAGCTTGATAACCTTTTTAAAACTTTGAAGAGGAAAGTGCAGAAAAATGACCCAGAGATAGAACATACATCCGGGAACTTAGAAAAGTAAAGTTGGATGTAGAGTAGCAATGATATGAAAAGAAAATGTCAGAAAACTTTCCACATTATGAACCTCGCAGAATAGAGAGGTAAATATTTTTTACTCAAGCATTGAAATAGAGTAGAGTGGACAGATTTAGCAACTAAAATACCAGATGCCTTGTTACATTCAAATTTCAGATCAGCAGTGAATCATTTTTTTGTATGTCTCATGCAATATTGGGGTATATTTGTACAAAAAAGGTATTTGTTATTTATCTGAAATGTAAATGTAACTGGGCACCATGAATTTTGTCTGGCAGTGCTAAGAGAGGGCTCAGGCTCAGGCTCAAACTCTGATTCTGTCCCTTATCAGCTGCGCCACCTTAGATAGAATACTTAACCTCTCTGTGCCTCAGTTTCCTCATCTCCACAATGGGGGTAGTGAAAGGGCTATTGGGAGACTCATCTGGGAGATGCAAGTAAAGACCGTGCACTGTACCTGGTACATAGTGTTCAATAAACATACAAATGCTGGTGGACGGCCAAGGGGAACCAAGCCTGTCAGCATTCGCCAAGGGCCTCTTCCATGTTTGGTGCCATGTTGTGTCTGTTTCGTATCTGAGTCCCTCTGTGACTTTGGGCAAGGTGTTAATCTCTCTGAGCTTTACTCTCTTTATCTATAAAAAAGGAGCTGATACCATCTACTCTTGGAATTTCTGGAAGCATTCGTGAATGCGCACAATAGGATGACTGAATTCAAATCACTGTTCCTGTGGGTTAAGCATTGCCGCTCTGCAGTCTGTCCTTCTGGAGCCCTGAAGCGACCCAAGGTGCCTGGAGCCTCACTGAGGACAGGGAGTAGAAGGAAGGCCTGCAAGAGCCAGAGGAGAATATGGCACCCTAAAGAAAAGCAAGGGAAACAGAAGAAACCTTCTGTTTTCCTTGCACTTCACCTGTGTGGGAGGAGCTGAATTTCTGTTTTAGTGAGAGGTCCCCGCTGAGAAGCTCCCTTCTATGTTCTCGCCACACCTCCTTCTTTCTGATTTGCCAGTGTCATTTTTTGTTTGTTTGTTTTTTTGAGACAGAGTCTGGCTCTGTCGCCCAGGTTAAAGTGCAGTGATGCGATCTCGGCACACTGCAACCTTGGCTGCCTGGGTTCAAGTGGTTCTCCTGCCTCAGCCTCCCAAGTAGCTGGGATTACAGGCGCCCGCCACCACACCAGGCTAATGTTTGTATTTTTAGTAGAGACAGGGTTTCACCATGTTGCCGAGGCTGGTCTCGAACTCCTGACCTCAGGTGATCCTCCCACCTCAGTGTCTCAAAGTCCTGGCATTTCAGGTGTGAGCCACTGCTCCCAGCGGATTTGCTGTGTCTGAAATTCCTTTTCTATAAGACCCTGCTTCTAACCTGATTTGATCCTTTAAATATTTGTTGAGCACGTACCACATACAATGAGACAGCAGGTGGTGGGAGAGACATATCTAAAATTTAAACAGGATCAGAGTCTTAGGCTAGAGGGGGAAGGCTTTCATGATAGAATTTTAGGAACTTGGAGAGGCATTTCTCAAAGCAAGAGATTTCCAAGGACTCCTGAAATTATACTATCTAATTCTTCCATGCAGCAGACAAGTTTTGAGCACCTATTACATGCCTGTCACTGTACTGGGGACTGGATAGGTAGATGAGTGAGATCCGTTCCAGCCTTGCAGTTGCTCTGGTCCACTGAGCAATGTGTTAAATACAATGTGGCAGGTGCTATGATGAGTATCCGAACAGGGCACCATAGGGACACAGAGTAGGGATGGCCAACCAGGACCTGGAGGGCAGGGAAGGCTTCCTGGAGGAGGTGATATTTGACTCCAGTCTTGAAGGAGGAGTTAAAGAAGGGGAAGAAACAAAGGAGAGAAGTATTTCAGGCAGAAAATACAGTACCTGCAAAGACATGCATCACCTATATAAGACCCACCTAATAATAATAAAATACCACCTGCCAGGTGCAGTGGCTCATGCCTGTAATCCCAGCACTTTGGGAGGCCGAGGCGGGCAGATCACAAGATTGAGACTATCCTGGCTAACACAGTGAAACCCCGTCTCTACTAAAAATACAAAAAATTAGCTGGCCATGGTGGCACACGCCTGTAGTCCCAGCTACTTGGGAGGCTGAGGCAGGAGAATTGCTTGAACCTGGGAGGCAGAGCTTGCAGTGAGCTGAGATCTCACCACTGCACACCAGCCTGAGTGACAGAGCAAGACTCTGTCTCAAAAAACAAACAAACAAAAACCCCACCAAAAATACCAGTAGCCAGTGTTTCCTGAGTGCTTACTGTAAGGTAAGGTATGGTATTAGGTCATTTAACCCTCACAATAGGTGGTAATTTTCCTGTTCTCCCAGTGAGGAAACTGAGTAATAGGTTGGGTAATTCACCCAAATTCATACAGCCAGTTAGCAACAGCTCAGCATTGTACTTGGCCTTTCCAGTTCCCGAAGCCAGACTCCCAAAGCCTCTTCTCTAAGTCCTCTGCATTGTTATTTGGAGCCGTGAAGTGAGAGCTCAGCATTCCTTGGTCGTCTTTCTACGTATTTGCTATTTTCTCTTTAATGAGAAAATTGGGCTCCGTCTGAGGATCCTGATAAAAACCACTTAGCCTGTGTGTGCATCAGAGTCCCTGGGCTTGCTTTCTGCCCTCTCTCTGCCCAGTATTCCAGCCATCTATCTTCACAAAGCACCGAATCAGAGAAAAGTAATGTGAAAAACAAAATCGATGGCTGGATGTCACCCCCAGGTCTTTAATGAAATTGCAGTGATGCTTGACTCGTCGTGGCCTCCCTGCTTCCCAGCCTGGCTCCCGAAGCCCTTAGTGTCCCTATTGATTCCCAGGCCGCTGCAGATGAGAGCCCGTTGCGAGGAGTTGCTGAAGTCCTGTTAATCCACCTTCCGTTGTGGGTTGATTTTTCATTTGTTGAATTTCCTTATCTAGTTTCCCTAGTTGCTCCATTTAGAAATAAATAATATAGTCAAGTTAAAAAAGAAAAGGATCCTATGGGTCTTGAATTCATTTCCTCTCTAGCTGTGTGCCAGACTGGAGGTAGCTGACCCTGCAGGCTGTATTTCCCAGGCTCCAGTGTGGTTAACCCGGCTGGGTTTGGCCAGTGGGAGGCCAAGGTGGGAGCCAGAAGGATAGAAAGAAGGCAGAAGCCAGGATATGTCTGAACCCTTTCAGGCCCCAGCATGCCCAGCAGTGGCTGCATATTCTCTGTGGCATCTTCCTCCAAGGGTCTACCATGGCCCTGTAGGGGAGACCCTGGCCCTGGGCTTTGGTAACACCACCTCCTCCTCTGTCCCTCCAGCCTAAGAGCTGACTCACCGTCTCCCATTTGGCTTCTTAGCTCTTTCATCAACTGGGCAAACAAGGCCCTTTGTTACATTCCTTCTGTTTTAAATACTTAGAGTGGTTTCTGTTTACCTGGTTGGAGTTTAACTGATACAGAAAGGGAAGCTAATTTGCTAAGGGTAAGCAAAGACATGTGGGATGCAGCCCAGTCTATGAAACTATCAGCAATCCTATCCAGTATGATTTGGCTTAATTCAACTCAACAACTCAGTTTAACTCAATTCAAATTAATACATGCTCACTGAGCACCTACTTTGAGAAACACACTCTACTAGATAATAGGGATACAAAATAAAGAAGTAAAAGAAATCCCCTCAAGGAGTTGACTAGGCGTCTAGTGGCATAGTCAAGAGAACGAAGAGTGAAGGTATTCTGCACAGTGGATCATAATAAAGGGCATTGTTAGACAATCTCTGGTAGACTGGAGGTTAAGGAGCTTGGTAGACTGGAGGTTAAGGAGCTTCTAAGGAGGCAACTCTCAAATGGGAAGGTGTGGAGTAAAGACTGCCAGCTAAGGAGAACAACCCCATCATGCAGGGAGTAGATGGATAATTATGAGGCTTGAGAAACCTAACTCCAGAAAGTATAACACTTACACCCCAGTCTCTAAAATCCATCCAAGCAGATGGATAGATGGAGCAGAAGAATTAGCCTAGGAATTAGAATTAGCTTAGGATAAGATTTTTATTTAATAAAAATAATAAAAGGTAAAGAAAATATTACAAATAAATGGTATTATGACAACTGTTGAATTATTGGGGAAAATATAGATTTTGCCAAAATTATTGATTGAAGAGTTCATTCCTCCCCCCAATAAATTATAAACTCTAGAAAACACTGTAGATTAAAGTTTATTGGATTTGGGGATGGAGAAGGACATGCTAAAGCATGGAATATATTATAAAGAGAAAAAACAGAGTTTTATATATTAAACTCCATAAGCAACATTAAAATAGAATGGAAACAAACTAGGATGAAAAGTTTGCAAAAAATATGACAAAGGATTTATATACTTAATATAGAAGGAATTTTTATAAACAAATATAAGTCTAATGGAAAATATAAGCTAATGGTAAAAATACGCAATTCATATAAAATATACACATAAAATTTTAACCAACTAGTAATTAGAGATATGCAAATTTTAAAAGTAAAACTTTTTGCCAATCAAATTGGCAAAGTGTATTTTGTTTTCTAAATAATACTTCACACTGGGGAGCATGGTGTGAGAAGAGAGCCCTTATCATTGTTGGTGGGAGTATCATTTAGTACATTTCTGGAAAACAATTTTGTGATGTGTATCAATAACCTTAAAAATGTTTATGACTTTTTTCACCTCTATAATATCACTTTTAAGGATCTATCCAAAGTAAATAAGCAGAGATGCAACCATCTCAGTATTCCTCATAGTGGAAGATTGAATACAATGTTCTTAGGCAGCTCTGTTGTGTAACAGACAATCTCAATATCTCATGTCATAGAATATTATAATATGATAATTATAATGCAACAAATGCAAAGGAACGTGAACAACCAGGTGAGAAAGGAATCATTCTGCCTGGAGGTAGCAGGGAAGTCCTAGCAGAGAGAGTGACATTTAAATTGGGTCCTGAAAGATGAATAGGAGTTTACTAGGCAGGGTAAACAAAGGGGCAGGCAGAAAGAAGAACATATGTTCATATGAAGAGGGCTGAAAGGTAGATTTAAGGAGCAATAAGAAGTTTAGTGTGGCATGAGCTGACTTAGATCATACTGTTGGGAGAGAGAGAGGGAAGGTAAAAGAGGAAAGTCAATGGGTTTCAGAAGGATTTTGATGCCATCCTGAGAATTAGACAATAGCTAGTGTATTAGTCCATTTTCATGCTGCTGATAAAGACATACCTGAAACTGGGTGGTTTATAAGGAAAAAGAGGTCTAATGGAGTCACAGTTCCATGTGGCTGGGGAGGCCTCACAATCATGGTGGAAGGCAAAAGGCACGTCTTACATGGTGACAGACAAAACAGAATGAGAGCCAAGTGAAAGGGGTTTTATAAGATGTTTCCTATCAGATCTCATGAGACTTATTCACTGCCATGAGAACAGTATGGGAGAAACCACCCCCATCATTAAATTATCTCCCACTGGGTCCCTCACACAACATGTGGGAGCTACGATTCAAGATGAGATTTGGGGGGGGAAACAGCCAAATCATATCAGGCAGTCAACTTGAGTTTGCAAGCAGAACTGTGGGAAGATTCATTTTTCTTTGGGAGGTACTTGAGGCATCCTGGAGGCAGGGGGACACGTAAGAGACTCTGGTGAGAGACCAGCCAAGACTTGCTGAGGTTTGGCCCAAGGCACAGATTGGGTAGGAATTACAGAGGTATGATTGGCAGGACTGCCACAATGAGAACAAAGACATAATTCCTGGATTTGCAAGTTTTTGAGACAAATGGGAACAAATAATTACAATAGAGTTGCTACATGCCATCAAGAATGCAAGTGGTACCAAGGAGAAAAGTGGTAAATACAGGATTAGGGAAGTTATTGCCTCAAACAGTAGGAATTCCAGAAGAATACCTTCACATCTCCTGTCAGCCTTATCCAGTGAAAACAAAACTCATTTTCCCTGGGAGGTATCTGGAAAGCGCAGTCTACTCCTGAGGACCTGGAGGTAGGTTAGCACATAATTCACATCAGTTTCTAGCATCTACTGGTTCCAACCTTTTCTCAGTCAGTTTCCTCCCCCAACCCACCCCATAGTGGAAGTGGGGGAAATGAAAGTTCATGAAATGCTGCTATTGAATTTGCTACAGATGATAGAGGCCAGCTGGTGGCTGGTATGGTCTGGTTGTGTCTCCACCTAAATCTCATCTTGAATTACAGCTCCCATAATTCCTACATATTGTAGGAGGGACCCAGTGGGGGACAACTGAATCATGGGGGTGGTTTCCCCATACTGTTCTCAAGTAGTGAATAAGTCTCATGAGATCTGATGATTTTGTAAGTGGTTTCTCCTTTCACTTAGCTCTCATTCTCTTTGCCTGCTGCCATGCAAGACATGCCTTTCGCCTTCCATCATGATTGTGAGTCCTCCCCAGCCACGTGGAACTGTGAGTCCATTAAACCTCTTTTTTTTTTTTTTTTTTTTTTTTNCTGGGATTACAGGTGCCTGCCACCACGCCAGGCTAATTTTTGTATTTTTAGTAGAGATGGGTGATATGGTTTTGCCGTGTCCACACCCAAATCTCATCTTGAATTGTACTCCCATAATTCCCATGTGTTGTGGGAGGGACCCCGTGGGAGATACTTTGAATCATGGGGTGGTTTCCCCATACTGTTCTCAAGTAGTGAATAAGTCTCATGAGATCTGATGATTTTGTAAGTGGTTTCTCCTTTCACTTAGCTCTCATTCTCTTTGCCTGCTGCCATGCAAGACATGCCTTTCGCCTTCCATCATGATTGTGAGTCCTCCCCAGCCACGTGGAACTGTGAGTCCATTAAACCTCTTTTTTTTTTTTTTTTTTTTGAGACAGAGTCTCGCTCTGTCACCCAGGCTGGAGTACAGTGGTCAGATCTCAGCTCACTGCAAGCTCCGCCTCCCAGGTTTATGCCATTCTCCTGCCTCAGTCTCCCGAGTAGCTGGGACTACAGGCACCCGCCACCTCGTCTGGCTAGTTTTTTGTATTTTTTAGTAGAGACGGGGTTTCACTGTGTTAGCCAGGATGGTCTCGATCTCCCGACCTCGTGATCCGCCTGCCTCGGCCTCCCAAAGTGCTGGGATTACAGGCTTGAGCCACCGCGCCTGGCCTCAAACCTCTTTTGCTTTATAAATTACCCAGTCTCGGGTATGTCTTTATCAGCAGTGTGAAAATGGGCTAATACAGTGGCCAAACTCAAAGTATGGGTTTTCTGCTAGTACCTACAATAGCCCCTCCCCTAAATGGATGGATAATTGCAGACACTAACAATTGGCTGTGCAGGCACACACATAGCACTCTATCCTACCCACCCTGCATACATTTTTGCTTTTCTTTAATGGGTGACCATTTGCCAAAACTGATGTGAATGCCCATGGAGATTCCATATTTTACTGTGACATTGTTATTTAAATAACAAGTAAAAAGGAGAGGGTTGGGGGTTGGCTTATAGGGCTGCAAGCTGTGTCCAGTAATAAGGCCCTCGGTTTATAGGTTAATTCTCCCATCGGCTGAAGAGGCTGCCTTCTCAAGCATGTCGGAGAGGAGAATTTATTACCCATGGCACTGTCATTGGGAATGCAGGTAAATAACTGCATTGCAAATGTGGTGTGAAGGGGACACTTCTGAAGTTGGCAGGCAGCAGCAGGGTGTGGAGGGGAGCTCAAGGCCTAGGAGACAGGGAAGGGAAAGACCACCCAGCTTCTGTGTTTGAACATTTCCATCTGGGGACACTGTCCTGGTCACCTGGGGAGTCCAGTTATTCAGTCTCTGTTAAGCCTGGGAAAGAGAGCTGATTGCACATTTTGGAGCCTGTTTCCAAACAGCACTGTCATTATTACTGAAGGCTTTAAATGAATGATAGCCTGGTGACAATGGGGTTTAAAATGCCAAGCATGTGACCATTTAGCAAAAGCTGGCAATTAACCTTCATGACCCCTATTATCACTTGGTTTTTTTCAAAATTAGGTGCCAACCCCAGATGAAGTTTTGACCCTACATTATAGACTCGTGGTCTGTGGTGACAATTCACATTCCGGGTAATGCTTGGGAAACATCTTTCCCCCACTGTACTCCACTGTCTCACCGTAAATACTCAATCTTTGGGTCCACTCACTACAGCTTCCTCCTGTGGGCTCCCCATTATTTTTTAGAGTAAATACTAAATGATTGTAATGATACAAGAAAATGTGGAGCCTCAAACAAGATTTAAATTTATTTCTGTCTCACAGAACACTTCAGATGTAGGTGGATGCTCCAGGTTGGGTGGTCTGGTCTATTGAGACCTAGGGACTGGGTCACTTCTACCCTGATGTCGACCCTCTTCTAGCAAACATGTTCTGTAAAGGGCCAGAGAGCAAATATTTTCAGCTCTGTGGGCCCCTTGGATTCTATTGTGATTATTCAGGTCTACCTTTGTAGCCTAAAGCAGCCAGGGACTATACAGAAGCAAATAGACACAGCTATGTGCCAATAGAACTTTATTTACAAAAGCAGTTGGTGGTGGTCAGTGGGGTGCAGTGGCTCATTTCTATAATCTCAGCACTTTGGGAGGCTGAGGTGGGTGTACCACTTGAGCCCAGGAGTTCGAGACCAGCCTGGGCACTATGGTGAAACCCTGTCTCTACAAAAAATATGAAAATTAGCCTGGTGTGGTGGTGCACACCTGTAGTTCCAGCTACTTGGGAGGCTGAAGTGGGAGGATGGCTTGAACCCAGGAGGTAGAGGCTACAGTGAGCTGTGATTGCACCATTGCACTCTAGCCAGGGTGACAGAGTGAGACCTTGCCTCAAACAAACAAAATGCTTTGCATCCTGGGGTCCTAAAAAAAAAAAAAAATTAAAAAATAGCAGGTAGTGGACAGGATCTGATCTGCGAGCTGTAGTTTGCTGAACCCTGCTCTAGAGTCACACCGTTCAATGGACATAAAATGCAAACCACACATATAATTTAAAATTTTCTACTAGCCACATTAAAAAAGTCTAATGAAACGTGAGGTTAATTGTAACATGACATTTTTCTCATTATGACACATAATCAATATAAAAATGTTTTACTCTTTTTGTTTGTTTGTTTTGGTACTGAGTTTCTGAAATCCATTGTGTATTATCCACTTACAGCACACCTCAATTTGGGCGGACAACATTTTAAGTGCTTGGGAGCCACATGTTCTAATTGTGGCCAGTGGTGACCATATTAGGCAGCACAATCCTAGAGGGTTGCTCTTCTTTTGCATGGTTAAAACTGGCTCATTAGAGTCAAGACTCCAAATTAATGTACATCACTTTTCCTGACTTAATACTGGTGAGAATCCAGTCACATAGGCACAACCTTCTGCAAAGGACATTGGGAAATGTATTCTCTGGCTGGGTAGCCCTGTGCTTTGCTAAAATTTGGTGGGCGCAGTTCTGTCACTAAGGAATAAGGGGAGGAAAGGTGTTGGTAGACAGAAAGGTTTGCCATACCATCTAAATTGTATTAATTTTCAACAGAGTCTTATCTCTGATTCTAAAGTCACACTCTGGCCTGAGGCTGGTCCTGAAAGTCAGTCTGTTGGAATGGAAGGCATGAGAGGTTCCTGTCTGTCTTTCTTGACATCTCCCATCCCTCTACCATTCTTCTGCTCCATTCCCTGCATCTGTGTTAGTTACCAGGGCTGCCATGACATTACCTCAAACATGGTGACTTAAAGCAACAGAAATTTATTCTCTCACAGTTCTGGAGGCCAGAAGTCCAAAATCGAAGTGCCAACAATGCCACACTTCCTCCAGAGATCTCGGGGAAATTGCTTCCTTGCCACTTCTGGCTTATAGTGACTCATGGTGTTTGCTGGCTTATAGACCCATTACTCCAATCTCTGCATCTGTCTTCACTTCATCTTCTCCTCTGTGTCTCTCTGTGTACTCTTCTCTTCTTTTAAGGATGCTGTCATTGGCTTTAGGACCCATCTTAAATCCAGAATAATTTCAGCTCAAGATTCTTAAGTAATTACATCTGCAAATACTCTATTTCTAAACAAGGTCATGTTGAGGGGGGCATGAATTTGTGCAGACACTATTGCACCCACTGCACTATCTTTTCAAGACTCTGAACCACAGCCAGCCGTTTTTCAACTGCCCTCCCACCACAGCCCTGAATTTCTGCTGCAGAAAGCCCCTTACATGTAGGATACCGAGAGCCAGGGAAGAGTTCAGGGAGCTCCCCAAGGACCTCCCCAATTGTTGGAAGACCCAGAAAAGGTTGAAGAAGGATACCACAGTAGAGGGCCCGTGAGCACTGGAGGAGGAAGATGGGGCTGGTGGGCAGAGGGAGTGTGGAAGCAAGCTTTGCACACTTCCACTATGAATACATGTGTACCCAGCATGCCCCAAAGATGGAACCCATATGAAGCACTTTGCATCCTGAGATAACACAACAACAAAATAAAAAAATGGGATCACTCTGTTTCTAGTACCCCAAATAAATGAATCCTTGAGCATTTCCTGACAGTTGCTGATTACCTAGCAAAACACCTTTATCCTCAACTCGTGCAAGGTTGGTTTCTGAAGATGCTGAGAGGATAATCTTGTCTGAAAATGGCCGTCATTTGCCAATGAACAGACTAAGGGAAAGTTGGCAACCCTGGTAATTTTGCAGGGTTTGTCCAATTGGTTTTTTTCCTTTTAAATCCCTGTCATGTTTTTTTATTTTCTGGCTTCCTTCCAATTCTTTGCCAATGAACTTCTTGCTTTGCCTTGACTCTTCTTTTCACAGTTTCTTTAGCTGTCAAGGGGTAAGACTGGCAAAGTTGACCTTCTTCTCCATCTTCAAGTCCTGTTGATTCTGTCTTCTGTCTCTTCATTTTGTCTAGCTCTGTCTACCTCCACTCTGCCATCCTTGTTCCTATCTCGCTTGGACTATTGCAGCAGTTCTAACTGGCCAACCTACAGCTTCTTGCCTCCCTGCCATCCATTTTCTACACAGAGCTTAGAGTGATCTTTTCGAAATTCAAGTTTGATGATGTGGTCTTCTTGCTACTAAGCTGCACTGTCTTCCTATTGATCTTAAAATCATAGCAACTATATATGGCACTGTGTGCCAAGCACCGTTAGAAAAATTTTACACACACCAGTATTAATTAATGTAATCCTCCCATGAATATCCTAATATTTCATATAAGCAAAATTAAGTAACCTAGCTATTAAGTGATGGAGCTGGGACTTGAACCCAGAGAGACAGGCTTCAGTGTCTGTATTCTTACCTGACATTCTGTAATTGGCCAGTGGCCTCTGAAACCTGCCATGCTCCCCCACCGCCTTGCCAGCTTCCTTACTTCTGCACTGAGGACCTTGCCTGCTTGTACTTGCTTATACCCTTCTTGCTCCTACCCACCACAGGACCTTTGCACACACACTGTCCTCTACTGAGCATGCTCTTCCTTTGTTTCTAAGCAACAGTAACTTCTCACTTTCAGACACTGGTTCAGGGATGCCGTCCATGAGCTCCTCGAGTAAGTCAAAGCCCTGAGAGAGGCTTTCAGAGCACTAAGAACTTCTGTGCAGCACAGGCCTCAGTTCTACCTCCCATTGGTTTGGATGATGATTTGATAATGTCCCTGCCTCCCCTCTCTCTACTTCCTCCAACTCAAGTGTAAACTCCATGAGGACGCTGTGTTTTGCTGTCTGCTGTCCATCCAGGACCTGACATAGGCTCTGACTCACAATATTTGCAGAATAAGGAAATGGATGAAGGGGATGTTGATGAATCGATACCTTGATTTTCAAAACAGTCCTTACTGATGCAGTTACAGAAAAGCTAACAAGGGGAGAACAGAACTAAAACTGTGGTTTTGCTGCACAGAGTTCTGGTTGTCACTCTCAGTGTGACCTGCCATCGTTGGCACCTGGTGCATGCAGCAGAGAACAGGCAAGCTCTGCAGAAGAGACAGTCTAGATCCTGGGATCAGAAGACCTTGACACGCACAGTCCATTCTCAGGGCTGATGTCTGTCATGTTTCTGTGAATTTCAGATGCTCTTTTGTCCCCTTCAAATTTTAATGTATTTGAAAGCAAAATTCATCTTATAACAGGGCCGTACACTTAATGAAGTGCATTTTTTGTTGGTCCCTGTGAAGCAGTTATGAAATCAATGGTGAGTACCACAATCAATGGCATTTGGGAATCAAGGAAACTATTTGTGGCCCCGGGTAAATGCTTTGCCTTTCTGAGTTCTAATTCCCTTATCTATAAAAGAGCAGGGTTGTTGTAAATATTGGAGACATATGTAATGGCCTTAGTACAGTGACTTGTAGCTTTAATTCATTGATAGAAAGTCTATTATGTGTTTCATAAAATATGTGTCAGATTAGTGTTTTGCTGGAATAATCCATATACTTGCATGGTCAGTCATATATTTGGCTACTCAATTTTAGAGAAGAAATGAGAGAGAAGACTTTGAGGGCTCTGTCTTCTTTACATTTTAATTAATTCTGTCTGAAACCTCTTGCTCATACCTGTGAGCCACCAGCACAGCCAGGGAGGGAGGCACTATCTAACCTGTCACAAGGGTGCGCTCTTAAAGCTCAATTTCGTTCACTCCTCCATTTTCTAAAGAATCTGCAAACGTTCTACGTAGACCTTTGCTTCACCCTTACATTGAAAATGATGTGGAATTTGACTCATCTACAAAGCACGTCACTTTTTATTTTATTTTTTTAACTCAGGGCAATTACTTGTTCTATTTCTGCATCTAATGCTCTTCCCAGTTTATTCTTGGTGAGCATTAGTCAGCGTAGTTATATTTCAGTGAAAGATTCTATTTGCTCCCGAGCAGTAACGGGAGTATGGGGTATAATCTCAGTAAAGTCATCTGGAGTCTTCATTTACGTCACTGTTTGCTCTTCATCGACTTAAGCCAGGACATGAGCAATGATATAAATTAAGCCTTCAGATGATTCTGTGGAAAATTATGGCTCTATGAAGGACCTCCCTTTACCCTTAAAAATATCACAGGCCCAAGAGCTGTCTTAATCACATTTAACTTGGCAGACTAATGTGTACTAAGAATAAACTAGAAAACATACATTCCGATTAAAAACAGAAGAAGCAATTGCTGAGTTAGGGCAGAGAAAGAGTATAGAATGGATTGATGCCACCTTCCAAGTAAAGGGGTCCGAATCCCTTTTCTGATGTTGGGGGAATCCGCCGTGGTGAGAGAGTTCAAAGCAGACCTTTCCCACTGACTGACTTTTGTGTATGTTGGCAAATATTTTTCCTCTTTATTTATGCTACTATGATAAGGTTTTCTATTATTGGCTGTGGAACATATTTCTTGTCTTTTAACAGTTGATTTAACATTTGGAAAAAGCAAAAAACATCGAGAGCTAAGCTGGGTGAATGAAGCTGGTGATGAAGTAGAGTAGTGGAGCGTGTGTGTGTGTGTGTGTATGTGTGCGTGCGTGTGTGTGTGTGCATGTGCGTGTGTGTGTGTGTATGAGAAAGACAGAGAGAATTTTCCCAATTGATTATAGTGGGTTGAATGATACCCCCTCCCCTCACCCAAAAAAGATATATCTATGTCTTCATGTGTGGAATCTGTGAATATAGCTCTGTGGCAGGCCAGGTCTCACTAACGCAGGCCTCTATAACAACTGTTTCACCACTGATTGAGTGGTTAAGTTAAATATTAAAGCTGAGAGAGCCAGTGCCCTTACACAAAGGCTGGAAGGTAACAAAAGCCCACCAAGAGTTTTGCCCAGGCCTTTCCTGGGCCTTGAAGCATGACAAGATAATAAAAGAAATTCTTAACAGGAGTTCTTAATCTGTTTAGAATTAAACAAGTTTTATTGGGGGTCTGAAGAAGCTCCCCTGGCCTCCACAAATAAGTTTATTGGGGATCTGAAAGAACTCCCCAAACCTCCATGATTTAGCAGGAGACAAGATAAGGGGATCACCCCAGCATCTGGACCCATTTAGATTACTGAGGCTCCAGAGGAAGGTCTTCAGGACTCAGATCTTAGTTATAGATTAGAAGAAGTTAATCACTTACATCTTTAGATGAATGCACACTTACATGTAGACATATAGCTTAGAAAGTATATAAGCTCTGGAAAACTTTGTAATTTTGAGTTGGTCTGGTGATATTTTCCAGGCCTTCTCCCTGTCACCTGTTACAGAAATAAAAACTCCCTCCTTTCCTAGCTCATCTGCATCTCATTATTGGGCCACAAGAATAAGCAGCCCAACCCTCGGTTTGGTCCAGGAACAACCTTATTTGGAAAAAGAGTCTTTGCAGATGTACTTAAGTTAAAGAGCCTGAGAAGAGATCATCCTGGGTTAGCCTGGTGAGCCTTAAATCCAATGATGAGGGTCTTTACAAGAGAAAGGCAGAGGGAGATTTGAGACAACAAAGAGGAAAAGGTCGTTTGAAGACGGAAGAAGAGATCATGAAGTGGCTATGTTGTTGTCTACGGTATATACTCTGGGGTTCGTTGTTGCACGCCAGGAAAATTTAGGACACGGACACACACAAGGAGTTTTGGAGTGGAGGTTTAATAGGCAGGAGAGAAGAGAAAGAAATTGCTCTCTATAGAGAAAGTGGTCTTGGAGCAGAAAAAGAGTGGCTGGGTGGTGAATGCACCAGATTTTATAGTTAGGTTTGAAGAGGCAGTGTTTGATTTACGTAGGGTTCACAGATTGGTTTGATCTGGCATGACGTTTAGCCCGAGGGGAAGGCTGATCGCCCCACCCTAATCTTATCATGCAAATAGGCTTTCCAGTTCATCAGTGCCATCTTGTCTGCTCCCTACAGTACAGGTGGCTGGCAGAGAAGGGAAGATGAAGCTGCCATCTTGAAGATGTCTAGTCCCTACTTCCTGCCGGCATTCACCTGAGCAGGATCCCAACTTGCTTGTCTATGTCTGCAGTTGGACTTTACAGGCTGCTCTTTGTTAGAAAATGATTTGGGGCTGCTTTTCATTAAAAAGAAAAGCCTTACCAAGGACTCCCATACCCTTACTATCTGCCTAAGTGATTTCTTCTTAACGCCTATATCAATTGGAGTGATGCAGCCACAAGCCAAGGAATGTGTAGAACCACCAGAAGCCAGAAGAGGCAGCCAAAGGTTCTCTCTCAGAGTCTTCAGAGGGAGCATGGCCTTGTGGACACCTTGATTTTGGACTTTTGGCCTCCAGAACTGAGAGAGTAAATTTCTGTCATTTTAAGCCACCATGTTTCTATATTTTGGGGTATAGAAAAATATTGCTCTTCTATAAACAGAATATAGAGAACACAGAAATTTTTTTTCTATAAATAACAATTTTCTATAAAGTTAATACATTGATTTTCTCTTCTGGCTTGAAAACTTGGTTTTAAGATAATTCCCAAAGAGAAAAAAATTTCAGAACTAATTTTAGTGATAGTGTTATTGAAATGTGTCTATTTCTCTCCAAAGTCTACTTTGTAATTTGTCACCCACGTAGTCCATGAAGGTCCAACTAGGAAAATAGAAACCACTTCAGGTATTTATAGGGAAAGAGTTGAATGCAGGAATTTATCATACCAGTGATAGAGGAGCTGAGAAGTATGAACCCCAAAAATCTGACACAGGTCTCAGTTAATTTAGAAAGTTTATTTTGCCAAGGTTGAGGACACGCACCGCTGATACGGCCTTGGGAGGTCCTGATAACATGTGGCCAAGGTGGTTGGAGCACAGCTTGGCTTTATACATTTTAGGGAGACATGAGACATCAATCAATACGTGTAAGATGTACATATTGGTTCAGTCAGGAGAGGTGGGATAACCTGAGGTGAAGGTGGGACAGCTCGAAGTGGAAAGGGGGCTTCCAGGTCGCGGGTAGATAAGAGACACAAGGTTGCCTTCTTCTGAGTTTCTGATTAGCCTTTCCGAAGGAGGCAATCATATATGCATTTATCTCAGTGAGCAGAGGGATGACTGAAAAGAACGGGAGGCAGGTTTGACCTAAGCAGTTCCCAGCTGGACTTTTTGAGGCCCCAAGATCTATTTTCATTGCACAGAAGGCAAAAGGAAACAGAGAGGTCATCCAGAGATTAGCAGCCCCAGGAAGCCATGAGCACCCTAGGGAGGTGCCCAAGGGTCCCTACAGGAAGCTGGGACCTTGGTGGGCTTCTGTGGGAAGGAGCAGGAGCCAAGGGTACACTATCTGAGGCAGAGAGGGAAGAGCAATACTCCAGCCCCTCCCTTCCTCACCCTCTTGTCCCACTCCAGTCCCTCTCATTTCTGAACCCAGCCAGCAGCTTCCTGAGGAACTGCCTTGAGGAGACAGAGCAAAGGAAGGGCGAGCAGTGGACCAAGGACAGCCTGCCCAGGACCTAGAGCATCTGCTGAGAACACATTCTGAAAAGGCTGTTCTGGGCAGTGGGATGGCATGCTCCTCCTCTCCCAGAAGACTTGGCAGTGTTTCTCTATGTTTTGTATTTCCCTTTCTGTGGTAGACAGGGTAAGGGCTCCCTGAAGATGACCACGTCCTTGTCCATGGAACCTGTGAATGTATTTTCTTGTTGGCAAAAGGGACTTTCCTAATGGGATTAAGTGAAGGATTTTGAGATGGAGGGTTATCCTGGGTTATCCTGGTGGGTCCAATGGCATCACAAGGGGCCTTACAAGAGGGAGGTAAAAGGGCCAGAGATTGAAAAGGACAGGTGACTCAGAAGTGGAGACTGAGCGAGGCACTTGGAAGATGGAGAATGGGGCCAGAAGTGCAGGAACGTGGGGAGTCTCTAGAAGCTGGAAAAGGCAAGGACTTGGAAGCTCCTCTACAGCCCCTAGAAAGGGACACAACCCTGCTCACACCTTAGCCCAGTGACACTGATTGCAGGCTTCTGGTCTCCAGAACTATAAGAGAATACATTTATGTTGGTTTGAGCCAGTAAATTTGTGGTAATTTCTTATAGCAGCAATTAAAAAAAAAAAAAAAAGAAAAATGAATATACCTCCCACTTCAAATAGTAAGAGAAAACATCCAGTATTATTATCCCTCCAGCTGACACACTGTGCACATGCACTCACCTTTCCTGTTCATTCATTCCTCAGTGCACCTCTTTACCAGTAGAGTTCCCGGTAAACTCATATGGCCAAGAAAATAATGGCTGTGATTTCATGCACTCTGAAGAATTACAAGCCATACTATTTTGTAGTAAATGACGTTACAATTATTTTGTGTAAAAGTTTGATTTACAACTATAAGATGGTGTTTAATCCAATCCGTGCATTCAACAGGTAATCACACTGGGCTCTGACAAATGACCTTTTTCAACATTTAGGCATAATCACTTTACTTTGGAGAGTATTACTTTGGTGATATTTATTAAAGCTATAAAATGTCTTATGCTATTACTTGAGTGTCTTCGTTAAATGAAGCAGGCTTGATTCAGATAAATTAAGTGGGAAAGGATATTTTCTAAAATAATAGCTCATGCTTTTGCAATGGTTTTTACAATCTAATTAATGGCACAGCCCCATGGCAGTTATATTACTTTCTTCTTTCTCCATTCTAGGGGCAGGGAAAGAGAAAGAGAAGGCAAAAAATAAATAAATAAATAAAGAGGAGCCAGATTCCTTTCACACCAAATGATAAAAGACTAATAAATAACAATCTAATAATGTAATTTAATGACATAGAATCTATGTTAAGAGAATGAATTTGCATACGCTTTTCATTAGTTCTCACGACCTAATGAAAGAGGCAAGATTAGCAATATTTTGCAGCTAACGCAGTTTAGTCTTGGCAGGTGAAGTTTATCCAGGTGCTAAGCATTCAAGCTGGCACTCTTAAAGCTAATATTTTAAATGCCACATTCAGTTGTTGTTGTGGTTGCCTTTATTTCCAGCTTGGCTTTCTGTCATTTGGATACCAAAGAACACCTCAAATCAATCCTAATTTATACATGGTATGCATTTGTTAAATATTTATCACACTCATGTTTGAATAAATGAATGAAAATTGTTCACTCATCCGCTGCACACCTCCAGGCAAGTTCCCTGCTAATTCTTTGCCTAAGCAATGTGTTGCAAAGAGGCAAAACAGTTTCTAGTTTGGAAAAGAATGAACGGCTTGAGTTCATTCATTCATTCATTCATTCAGCCCTTCATTGAACACCCATCACTGAGGACTTACCATGAGCTGAATACTGTGCTGGTCAGTGGGAGTCACAGGTATAGAAAACACAGTACTTCTCTTAGGGATGTCTAATGGCCTCTCTATAGTGCCAGGGACCTCAGCCCACTGTGATAACCTAAAGAATACCCTAGACTCACAAAGCCTAGTCCTGAAAGGAACCTTGGAGTGAATCCTCATGTGAAAAAGGCTACAGCTGACCAGTTGAACTTAGGAGTCCCATAGGCCTGGGAGCAAATCCTGGGTCTGTTACTTACTAGCTAGACCTCATTTACTATACATGCTCACTTGGGGACAATATCAGTACATATTCTGGAGGGTTAGGGTAAAGTTTAAATGAGGTGACTTAAAGTGATTAACTCAGGATCTGTCCAGAGTAAGCACCTGATAAATATTTAAACTGTACTTCACTATTTCTACCATGCTTTTGGTCTGAATGCATTCCCTTCTGCAATTACCGTCTTGCATGTTTAATGTTTGTGCATCGTATCTACTTGTCTATATTGTAGGTGCCTTCAAAACTGGTGAATATAATATGATGATGAGACTGGATACTTTTTGAAACTATTTAATATACAGATTCTAGCTCACAAACCTCCTAGTACTGTGGCGAGTCCAAACCCCCGTCACGTCTCATCAGGCTCCTTCTGTAGCCTCACCTTCTTGCTCCCCCTCTTACTTGCTAGAGTCTGTCTTCTATGCCAGCATGTCCTTTGGAAACAGCGTAGCTAATCTTGCCTTTCAGTGGCTTTCCATTGCAGTGAAAATGAAACTCGAACCTCTTACCGTGCTCTGTGAGGCCCCTGCTGACTTCTCTGATGTCCAGCCTGTCAATTTCCACTTAGATCTCTTTGATCTGGCCACCTCAGCCTCCTTTCTGCTCCTTGAACACACCAAGCCCTTTCCTGCCCCAGGGCCTTTCTGCCTTCTGTTTCCTCTCTGCAGAGTGACCTTCCCAACCTTCCCGTGATGTGCCACCTCATCTCCTCAAAGGCAGCACTCCCTGCCCCCTCTCTAAACCCTTATCCTGTGGCATCTCCTTCATGACACTCTTCCCCATGTATTTACTTGTTTAATCATCTTCTACACTGGAAGGGAAACTTTAAGAACATCAGGGTCAGGCAAAGTGGCTCATGCCTGTAATCCCACCACTTTGGGAGGCCAAGATGGAAGGATCGCTTGAGACCCGGATTTTGAGACCAGCAACAAAGCATAACCCCATCTCTACAAAAGGATAGAAAAATTAGCTGGGCATGGTGGTGTGCACCTGCAGTCCTGGCTACTCAGGAGGCTGAAGCAGGAGGATCACTTGAGCCTAGAAGTTCAGGGCTTCAGTGAACTATGATGGCACCACTGCACTCCAGCCTGGATGACAGAGAAAGACCCTATCTCAAGAAAATTAAAAACAATTAAAAAATTTTTCAAAAAGAACATTGGCTGCATCATTCACTTCTGCATCCCTGGGGCCCAGAATAGAGCCTGGCACATATTAGGTGCTCAATAAATATCTACTGAATGAATCCTACACAACAGTGGCTTTTCCAATTTGAGGTCTGAGGAAACATATTCCTATGATTCAGTAACATTATTCATATCTAATTGTTTAATCGTACATGCGTGAGCTATGACTGTTTATCAACAACAACGAAAAGCTAAAAGTTAATGACTGTTCCCCCCTCCCACAGACCAGTGGACATGTGAACTGCACTGGACAGGGCAGCAAGAAGACATCCTGTTTATGCCCCATGTTCCCAGCATGCCAGTGGGGAAAAAACATCCTTGAGTCCTGGGATTGCATGTGGAGAGTCTAGGCAGTTAGACGAAACCAGGAAGAATGTCAGGGAGATGAACTCTTCACCCAGAAAGGGCAGGATCTGTAACTTTATAAAAAGGTACAGTATGTGTCACATTCAACAGGCATGAAGATGTGGCTTCAAGTCTGCCCTTGTGTTTATGGGACACCTGAAGATGACTTGGGGGAAAATGAAGCTCTGCCGTAGGTTCTTAGCACTTATTGTCGGGTTTGGAAACAGATGCATCTGGAACTTTGACTCAGTGGCTGATACAGAAACATTAGGCTTGGCAGCTCACACCTGCAATACCAGCACTTTGGAAGGCTGAGGTGAGAGGATTGCTTGAGTCCGGGAGTTCAAGGCCAGCCTAGGCAACATAGTGAGATCTCATCTCTACAAAATAAAAAAAAATTAGCTGAGCATGGTGGTGTACGTCTCTACTCCCAGCTACTTGGGAGGCTTAGGCGGGAAGATCACTTGGGCCCAGGAGTTGGAAGCTGCAGTGAGCCATGATTGCACCACTGCACTTCAGCCTGGGCGACAGAATGAGACCCTGTCTCCAATAAATAAATAAATAAATAAATAAATAAATAAATAAATAAATAAATAATAAACGAAATAAAATACAAGATGAGGTAGCTCATGCATTTCCCATATGAAAGCTGGTTTTGGGGTGGCAAAAAAGTCACATTGTTTTATGTCTAAAGCACATATATCCATATGCATTTCATGGGAGGGGGTGATTAGGAAAAAAATATCTGAGTGATACCTGTAATTCACCTAACAACAACCCCTAAGAGGTTAAGACTATTTTGATCACTTTGTAGATGAGGAAACTGATTCTTGGATAGATTAAAAGCATGCGCTCAAGTTCACCCATCTGTAAGTCTGGGAGCAGGGACTGTAAGCTCCAAAGTACCATGTGGTTCCAAAAGGTTTTTTTCATAAAAACCTTAGTAGTTGCTTAGGTTCACTCATTGCTGCTGGAATATCTTGCTCACAGAGTGTTAAGCAAAACTGGGAGCTGAGTATCCTTCCAACTTCCTGTCAGGAGGCTTTCCAACATCCCAAGGGTCCCAGATCCCCCCAGTGGAAACACATCTGAGACCTCCCATTATGTCATTAGCATTCAAATGTCCTCCTATGAAGACATGAGGTGATGAGGCCCAGAAGAACTAGACCAATATAACAAAACACTGAGGGGAAATTGAAAGGAAAACAAGACAGAAATGAAAGAATGCAGCCATCAGCCTTCCTAACGCAGGTGTCTGGGCCCATGAAGGATAATGAATCCCAGATCTGTCCTGATGCACTGCATGACCTGGACAAGTTACTCGACCTCTCTGAGCCTCAGTTTCCTCGTGTGGGAGAAGGGTATGAAAACTAGTGAGATAGTCTATAAGAATGTCCCCACCAGCCTCTGCTAGAGAAGATGCTAATATCTAGTTGTAGTAGTCTATTTTCATGCTGCTGATAAAGACATGCCTGAGACTGGGAAGAAAAGGAGGCTTAATTGGACTTACAGTTCCACAAGGCTGGGGAGGTCTCAGAATCATGGCTGAAGATGAAGGGCTCTTCTTACATCGTGGCAGCAAGAGACAATGAGGAAGAAGCAAAAGCAGAAACCCCTGATAAACCCAGCAGATCTCATGAGACTTATTCACTATCACGAGAATAGCACGGGAAAGATGGCCCTCATTATTCAATTACCTCGCCCTGGGTCCTTCCCATAACATATGCGAATTCTGGGATATACAATTCAAGTTGAGATTGGGGTGGGGACACAGCCAAACTATATCACCAGTCTATAAGAATGCGCCAACAGCCTCTGCTGGGGCAGAAGCTAATATCTAGTCTATAAGAATGACTCCCCCAGCCTCCATTAGAGAAGATGCTAATATCTAGTTTGTAAGAATGACCGCTCCCAGCCTCTGCTAGAGAAGATGCTAATATCTAGTCTGTAAGAATGCCCCAAAAGCCTCTGCTAGGGCAGATGCCAATATCTAGTCTATAAGAATGAATCCCCCAGCCTCTGTTAGAGAAGATGCTAATATCTAGTCTATTAGAATGGCTGCCCCCCAGCCTCTGCTAGCGAGATAGATGGCTAATATCTAGTCTATATAAGAAGTGGACGCCCAGCCTCCTGCTAGAGAGGAATGCTATATTTATCTGTAAGAATGGAGACGCCCAGCCTCTGGCCAATAGAGAAGGATGCTAAATATCTAGGGTCTATTAAGAATGGACAGTCTCACGGCCTCTGCTAGAAAAGATGCTAATATTTAGTCTATAAGAATGCCTCCCCCACTGCCTCTGCTAGAGAAGATGCTAATATCTCCATGCCTGTTCTGCCATACTTTGAAATAGATGTGTTTTTTTTTTTCCCCTCACAAGAGTTATTCTACTTCATTCCAATGTTTGGTATATCCCCAATGACTCACTGAGTGAGGGACAAAACCCACTGAGCCCCAGTGTAAACACAAAGGACCATTGGTGACCACAAAACCACTAGTTGGGTGAAGAACAAATCCAGGGAGAATGATAAAATCATGCAAACATTACACTGTTTCCAACACTCATACGTACTTTAAGAGCCTCTATTTGCATACAATTGGCACAATAATTTCTAATTATCCTTCCCCACTCATTAAAACACTCCTCTTAAGAGCCTTTCTTCAGCTACCCTTTTCAGCCTAGTTATTTATACCCCATATACTTGAACATAATTAAGTTCTACTTTTTAATATACAGGAAATAAACTCTCTGTTACTCATGTTGAGTGTTTTTGATGTTGTCATTCACCAACTGGATTTACTGTTTTCTCACCTCTCCCTTTGCTTGGTTCTTACGTCCCCTATGCTTAGGAGGCAGTGGGGATGGGTAGAAATGCCCACTCCTGGTGGAGTCAGAAGGAAATGGAGGTGAATCCTACTGTTGCCCCTTCCTGGCTGGGTGAACTTGGAAACTTAAACTCTTTGAGCCTTGGTTTTCTTATCTGTGGAACAGAAGCGGAGATTCCCGACGTGAGAATTAAATAAGATCTTGGTTGCTGTAATAGTTAGCATTCTTGATAGCATGTAGCAGAAAGCTCAGCTTAAATTGACACAAAAAAATAGTATTAGCTTATGAAGCACAAATAATTCAGGGGTATATGATGCCAGTCACTCTGTTAGAGCAGGCAGATAGATAGACATGAGCAGGAAAGGCAGCCCTGGAAACCTTGCTCCACTATCAGTCAAAAACACAACAGCCACATCTGGACTTACTGTTAGGCTTATCTGGCCCTCACCAGGACTTCTTTGACCCTAACAGGAAATAGTTTAGTAGGGACTTTCCCTAGTAGCAAGCATGTGCTATTTGATTTGACTTGCCCCTAAAGTAACCTTTCCTTATTGCAATAGTAAAAAACATGCCCCTGGGTGGAGATTTAATATACTCACGAGACACATGGGGTATATACTAGTATGTATACCACAGAGCACGCACACCCAGAAGACCACTCTAAACATGCTTACTAGTAACACCCCTTCACACCCCTTTCATGAATAATCATGTAAGACCCACATAAAGAAAGCCTTCTCCATGCCCATTGGAGCTGTCTCATTCTCTTGAGCAGACTGCTCTGACCCAGCTTTCAGAGTACTGTCCCTTTAAATAAATTCTGTTACTGTGGACTCTTGCTGCAGGTGTCTCTTGGCTGAATTCATTCCTCTAAGAGGACAAAACAGAGAACCCCACTTCCCAGTAACAACTCCGCTGATAATGTTAGCAAAGGATGCCCCTCACAAATGAGCTGGGACAGAAAGGAGGGCCATGACAGGCCTGGGTTATGTGAGGCTTTCCTACTTATTACATATTCCTTTGGGCCTGAAGACTCACTATGTGTCCACGCTCTGTGAATATCAAGGAAAAATGGTTCTTTTAGTACTTAATTCAGTTATTGGAAAAATTTGAAGTGTGTTTTGAAAAATGTGGATACGCGATTCTACTTTTTCAACTGGAATTTTTTTTTAACTTTTATTTTAGATTCAGGTACATGTGCAGGTTTGTTACCTGAGTATATTATGTGATGCTGAGGTTTGGGATATGAGTGATCCCATCATGCAGGTACTGAGCATAGTATACCCAATAAGTATTTTTTCAACACTTGCTCCTCTGCCTCCCTCCTCAATCTAGTTGTCCCCAGTGTCTATTGTTTCCATTTTTATGTCCATGATTACCCAGTGTTTAGCTCTCCCTTATAGTAAGAACATGTGGTATTCGGTTTTCTGTTCTTGCATTAATTCACTTAGGATGAGGGCCTCCGGTTGCATCCATGTTGTGGCAAAGGACATGATTTTATTCTTTTCTATGGCTGCATAGTTTTCCATGGTGTGTATGTACCATATTTTCTGTATACAGTCCACTGTTGATGGGCACATAGGCTGATTCCATGTCTTTGCTATTGTGAATAGTGCTGCAATGAACATGCCAGTACACGTGTCTTTTTGGTAGAATGATACTTTTTCTCTTTTAGCTATATCCCCATTAATGTGATTGCTGGGTCAAATGGTAGTTCTGTTTTAAGTTCTTTGATAAATCTCGAAACTGCTTTCCACAGTGGCTGAACTAATTTACATTCCCAGCAATAGTGTCACAAAAATCCTCAACAAAATATTAGCAAACTGAATCCAACAGCACATCAAAAAGTTACCACAATCAAGTAGGCTTCATTCCTAGGATGCAAGTTTGGTTCAACGTATGCAAATCAATAAACGTAATTCACTACATAAACAGGATTAAAAGCTATATGATCATCTCAACAGACATGGAAATCTTTCAATAAAATCCAGCATCCCTTTGTGATAAAAACCCTCAAGAAACTAGGCATCAAAGGAACGTAATTCAAAATAATAAGAACCATCTATGATGAAACCACAGCCAACATCATACTGAACAAGCAAAAACTGAAAGCATTCACCTTGAGAACTGTAACAAGACAAGGATGCCCACTCTCACCACTCCAATTCAACAGAGTATTGGAAGTGATAGCCAGAGAAATTGGGCAAGATAAAGAAATGAAAGCCGTCCAAACAGGAAAAGAAGAAGTCAAACTATCTTTCTTCATGGATGATATAATTCCATACCTAGAAAACCCTAAAGATCCTGCCAAAAGGCTCCTGGAACTGATAAATGGCTTTAGTAAAGTTTCAGGGTACAAAAATAAATGTACGAACCAGTACCATTTCTATACAACAATAATATCTAAACTGAGAACTAAATCAAGAATGCAATTCTATTTACAATGGCCACAAAACATAAAATACCTAGGAATACATTTAACCAAAGAGGTGAAAGACCTTATGAGGAAAACTACAAAACACTGCTCAAAGAAATCACAGGTGACAAAACAAATGGAAAATATTCCATGCTCATGGATTTGGAAGAATCAATACTGTTAAAACGGCCATACCGCTCAAAGCAATCTACAGATTCAAGGCTATTCCTATCAAACTACCAATGTTATTTTTTACAGAACTAGAAAAATCTATTCTAAAATTCATGTGAAACCAAAAGAGAGCACAAATAGCCAAAGCAATCCTAAACAAAAAGAACAAAGTCAAGGGCATCATGCTACCTGACTTCAAGATATACTCTAAGGGTACAGTAACAAAAATAGCATGGTACTGGTACAAAAACAGACATGTAGACCCATGGAACAAAACAGAGAACTCAGAAATAAAGCTATACACCTACAGCTATCTGATCTTTGAAAACATTGACAAAAATAAGCAATGGAAAATGACTCCCTATTCAATAAATGGTGTGGGATAGCAGGTTAGCCATATGCAGAAGAATGAAACTGCACCCCTACGTTTCACCATATACAAAAATTAATTTGAGATGAGATGTAAATGCATAAGAATGATACAATCGACTCTGGAAACTCGGGGGAAAGAGTGAGAGGGCAGTCAGGGATAAAAGACTACATATTGAGAACAGTGTATACTGTTCGCATTGTGGATGCACAAAAATCTCAGAAATCACCACTACTGAACTTATTAATGTAACCAAAACCACCTATACTCTAAAAAACTATTGAAATAAAAAAATTAACTCAAGATGGATTAAAGAGTTAAATGTAAAACCCCAAACTGTAACAATACTAGAAAAAAAACATAGGAAACATCATTCTAGACATTGGCCTTGGGAAAGAATGACTAAGTCCTCACAAGCAATTGCAACAAAACCAAAAATTAACAAGTGGGACCTAATTAAACTAAAGAGCTTCTACACAGCAAAAGAAACTATCAACACAGTAAACAGACAACCTATAGAATGGGAGAAAATATTTGCAAAGTGTCTGACAAAGGTCCAACATCCAGAATTTATAAGGAACTGAAGCAATTGAATAAACACAAAACAAATAACCCCCCATTAAAAATGGGCAAAAGGCATGAACAGACACTCCTCAAAAGAAGAAATACAAGCAGTTAACAAACATAAAAAAAAGTTTCACATCGCTAATTATTAGAGAAATATAATGAGATACTATGTCACATAAGTCAGAATGTTTATTATTAAAAAGTTAGCGGGGTATGGTGGTTCATGCCTATAATCCCAGCACTTTGGTAAGCTGAGGTTGGAGGATCACTTGAACCCAGGAGTTTGAGACCAACCTGGGAAAGATGGCAAGACCTCATTTCTACAAAAAAACCAAATTTTTTAACTAGCTGGGTGCAGTGGCACACACCTGTAGTCTCAGCTACTTGGGAGGCTGAGGTGGAAGGATCTCTTGAACCCAGGAATTCAAGGTAGCCATGAGCTATGATTGCACTACTGCACTCCAGCTTGGGCTGGGTGGCAAAGAAAATCCTGTCTTAAAAAAAAAAAAAAAATCAAAAACCAACAGACGCTAGCAAGGCTGCAGAGAAAACGGAAATTTTATGAACTGCAAATACAGATAAAGTATTTTTGATGAAAATTTAGTGTTATAAGTATAAACTATTATAAGTAAGAAATGCACCACTATATATTATACTATATGTATAAAATTCACCATTGTACTTCAAAGTCTTAGTACAAAGAAAAGTGAAATATTTCAATAATTTTTATACTGATTACATAATAAAATTTGGAATATTTCGATGATTGTGTCCTCCAAAAATTTATATGTTGAAGTCCTAACCCCCAGTACATCAAAATGTGACTGTATTTGGAAATAGTCTTTGCAGATGTAGTTCATCCAGATAAAGTCCTACTGGAGTAGGATGGGTTCTCAATCCAATAGGATTGGTGTGCTTTTTAAAGAATGCCCAGTGAAGAGAAAGAGACACATACAGACAGAGACCATGTGGAGACACAGGGAGAACACCATTTACAAGCCAAAGAATGATGAAGGCTGCCAGCAAGCCACCAGAAGCTAGGGAGAGGCATGGAACAGATTCTCCCTCATAGCCCTCAGAAGGAAATAACACCACTTGGATCTTGATCTTGGACTTCCAGCCTCCAGAACTGCAGGAGAATACTTTTTTTTGTTGTTGTTTAAGTCTTTTAGTTGGTGGTACTTTGTTATGGCAGCCCTAGTAAACTAATGCACTTGCGTTAAATAAAGCATATTATTAAAGTGAATTTCACCTTTTCTTTTTTTACTTTTAAAAAATATAGTTAATAGGTTTAAAATTTTATATGTAGCTTGCACTTTATTTCTATATAATAGCACTTTTTTAGGGGAAAAGTACAGATACTATAAGCACCGAAGACAAGCAGACCTGGCCTACTTAGGGAATTCGAGAAAATCTTCTCCCAAAGACATGAGGTTTAGATGGAGAATTTTTTTTGTGTGTGTGAGATGGGGTCTTGCTCTGTTGCCCAGGCTGGAGGACAGTGGTGCAATCTCAGCTCACTGCAACCTCCACCTCCCTGGTTCAAGCAATTCCCCTGCTTCAGACTCCCGAGTAGCTGGGATTACAGGCGCCCGCCACCACACCCGAATAATTTTGTATTTTTAGTAGAGACGGGGTTTCACCATGTTGACCAGACTGACCTCGAACTCCTGGCCTCAGGCAATCCACCGACTTCGGCCGCCCAAAGTGCTGGGATTACAGGCATGAACCACCGCGCCTGGCCTAGATGGAGATCTTGAGATTCATTAGGGTTTAAGTGATGGAATAAGGTGAGTAAGATGTGGAAGGGCAGAGAGCCCCAGGCAGAGGAAAGGGTTTGTACAAACGCTCAGGCAGGAAAAAGCGTGGCCCTTGCCTGAGCTCCTTTTTGCCCACAACAGCCGGCCAAAAGTTGTCATTCAACTGCTAGGGGGCTAAGTACTCCCTGCAATCCCACCCCTGACCGCTCAGGGGCGCTGTAGCACAAAACCGCGGCATGCAGTTGTAAAGAAGACTCAAAGACAACAGTTTCTGAGGAACATCGTGTATAATTGAAAGTTTAGCGTAAATAATCTAATTATTTACACCTGTAAACAATTCAGGCACACTTGGAAGATAAGATGAGCCTATTACCAAATTGAACAATTTCAAGTTACTAAAACACTCCCTAGGCATCACTCAAATGACACATCTCCAGTTTACCCCCATTAGCCAGTGGCGGCTGTGACTTTCAGGGTGTCCTTTTCATGCTAGGCAATAGGATCAGTTTTTATTGGGTTATCAGAGACAACAACTCCAACAACCCTGCAAGAATTTACCATAGTACCCACAGGATTCCAATCTTTGTGCCAAGAAGAGGAATGCCCCTTCCACCCTAACACAGGGTGTGAATCCAATGCTCTGAGCCGAAAGCGTGGATGAGGCTGTGCTCAAGAAGATGACAGAATGAAAGCAAGGGCAGAGAGAAGGAGATTCGTGTATTCATTTCCAAGCTAAGCCCTGCTGCCTTAAATATATCTGGTGTCTTAACTGGGAAGGAAATTTCCTCTACACTTTGAAAAATGGAAATGTAGTTGGTTAGCACTAGAAGAACATCTTTGAGGTGATCTATTTTTGAATGCAATCTAATTCCTCTCTACCCCCATGCTCCATTGAAAATTTGAACCATTGGAAGTCTCTATAGCACGATGTTTTCATTCATTCATTCATTTATTCACTTATTAACCCATTTGTGGAGCCCAGAGAGGTTAGTGATTAAGGTTACAGAGACAGTTAGTGACAGAATCTATCTTTTTTGGCTGAAGCCTCATTCCCTATAGTGAAAGCAGGATTTTTTTCTTTGTGTAAGAGACAGGGTCTTGCTATGTTACCCAGTCTGGCCTTGAACTCCTAGGCTCAGACAATCCTTTCGCCTCGGCCTCCCAGCTAGCTGGGACTACATGTGTGCTCCACTGTGCTCAGCTAAGGAAGCAGAATTTAAGAAGCCAAGCTTCAAACTATGACAAAACCTTGACCTAGGCCAGATTTCTGAATGATTCCAGGGGCCTAGAGACCTTTTGGTCCTTCCTGGTTTCTCTTTGTACAGCTTGTCCTTTTCATTAATGCTTATCCCAGGTGCTCCAAAACCCAATGCTGTCTAAGAAACTTCTACACTGTGGGGATGCTGGGATGAGCGTGGGTCCTTTCTTTATTCTTTCATTTATTCATCTAATGAATATTTGAGAGACTCTTCTGCACCAGGGACTGGGCTGAGCCAGGAAACCATAAGAGTAAACCAGGCATCATGGGCTCTGCCCTTGGGCTTCTTCAGGAACATGCAGTTTCAATGCCATCCACTCATTCTGCAGTAGGAGCTTTTCTAGGCCTTTGGGCTTGAGCAGACAACAAGATAGGCAAGGTCTCTGACTCTGTAGAGGTCACATTCTAATGAGGCAAAAAAACATTAAACAAATGTGTGAGCAAGCAATATATACTACATTGAGTAGTGGGAACTGCTTACAAAGAAAAAGCTGCGTGCACAGATGGAAGGTGATGGAGGTCCCATTTTAGATGAGGTGGGCAGGGAAGGCTTTGCTAAAAATGGGATCTTTAAGAAAAGATACGAATAAAGCCAGGGTGAGCTTCTGCTGAGTGAAGATGAATAATGGGCTCTTATTCCACCCAAGGGCGAAATTGACAATGGAAGAATCTTGTGGGATCTCAGTCCCTGCAGCACCTGAGTGGGGGTCTTCCTGGCATCCCCTTGTCTGCTCCCCTTGGCCTAATGATGTTGTATCTGAAGTTGCTCAATGTCCTCTTCTGCTGACGGCAGTGCAGCCAGGGGACTGTAGAGAGCCAGCTGGAATAGTCAAAGTCAGAGTGACGGGAAGGAGGCTCGCCACACGAGATCGCATCCCTCCTGCCTCCTGAGAGTTCCTCATCCGTTGAGGAGAGAGGAGTGTCATTTCCCAGAACTGCATGATCAGAACCTAATTATCCTTGGAGCCATGAGTTTGAGCAGTGGGATTCCTGTCACCTGGCACTGGGAAATGGGTCAGCTGCCAGGACAGAATGTGCTGCTCTCTTGAAGTGGGCAGCCTTGCCAGGCATGTGCCGCAGGGCTGGTCCACTCAACTTTGGTACAGGAACACTTGGAGACAACTCAACATACCTATGCTCAGCACCTTATTATAAAAGGAACCATGGACACCTAATTTCCTACACAGAGAACAGTGATCTGGTTCTACTACTTACTCTCCCAAAGGCACCTGCCCTCACCAAACCCAGTGGGCCCCTCTAAGTCCTCAACCTTCTCAGTCCCAGCACATGACAGCACTGGAGGCTGTTTCCACGTAACTCCCCTCTTTGCATCAGGACAAAGCCCATCTTCTTTCAGCTTCTACCTTCTGGCCCCTTCTCCCCCAAAGCCCACAAGCATTATAACATGCAAAGCTCTGGGATTATGAGGTCTGGAGCTCCCACATGGAGACGTGAGGCCCAGAGATGTTCAGTTGATGTATCCAAAGCCCAGCACTTGGTCCAGGGCAGAGCCAGGCCCCAGGTTCTTCCTTTTATTCAAGGGCACCTCCATCCTCTCTCTATTCTGCCCTTTGCTTTCTCTTTCACTGGATTTGGTCTCCTCTGCAGCTTCTTAAGTGGTGCAAAGTAAGGGAAGTTCCATCCTCAGCCTGTTCTTTCTCAGCCAGAGCGCACTTGCTCCACGAAAACGCAACAGATTTGATTCAAATCACCAGCCTGTGAAAGGCCAGAGTCCTGCCCATGATTTCTGCAAATTTTCCATGCTTGAATTCTCAGGGTACCTCTGCCTGGGCCCCTGTTCCAGGTACACAGTCTCTGTTTCACCCAGTGTGGGGCTTTGTTGACTTTCACACACACACACACACACACCATATTATTATTCGTTCAGATCATGTGTGCTTTTGGTAGTTTTTTCAAAGGCTGGGGAGTCATGAGAAAGAACTTATAGCTAGCAGAACCTTCATTCTCTCTCTCCATCTTTGCTCTGCCTTCTCTCTTCCTATTTCTCCAGCCCATTTGCACTCCTAGCAAAACGGATTCTGCTCTTCTGCTACAAGACAGCATTGACATCTCATGCTCATGGTATTTTTCCAAACAGACCCACTGCTCTCTTTGAGTGAATAAACAGGTCTCCACCTCTAAGACTAGCAATGATCTCTCCCTCTCTCTCTCCAGAACTCCTTTCTAACTCCAATCTCTTGTCTGCATTTTAAATTCAAATTTCCGACTGGCTTCTGGGGATGTCCACCTAAATGTTCCACAGACCACCTAGGGGTGACTGACCACTCTTCTTCTCCTCTCCAGAATGTCTCCTTCTCTTCATCCTCCTCCTGCTGTGTGCCCTCCCTGGCCAATGGTGTTGTCGGTCTCACATGTTAGCAAATTGTGTAGGGGTGCGAATAGGTTTTCAAGTTTGAAAACTGAATCTTCCACTGCCTGTGCAACCTTAGGCAAATTACTTCATCTCTCTGAGCCTCAGAACCTTTACCTATACATTGGGAATACTAATACTGATATGGTTTGACTGTCCCCACCCAAATCTTATCTCAAAGTATAGCTCCCATAATTCCCTCGTGTTGTAAGAGGGACCCAATGGGAGATAATTGAATCATGGGGGTGGTTTCTCCCATACTGTTATTGAGGTTGTGAATAAGTCCCACGAGATCTGATGGTTTCATGGGGGAAACCCCTTTCACTTGGCCCTCATTTTCTTCTCTTGTCTACTGCCACGTGAGATGTGCCTTTCACGTTCTGCCATGATTGTGAGGCCTCCCTAGCCATGTTGAACTGTGAATCCATTAAACCTCTTTCTTTTGTAAATTGCCAGGTCTCAGGTATGTCTTTATCAGCAGCGTGAAAATGGACTAATACAATTACCTCCTGGGCAGAACTGTTTCAAGTCTTAGGTAGGATAAACTTACATAAAGTGTGTGGCACATAATAGGCACTAGAAAAGTGTTAGCTATTATTCTTGCTGTCATTAATCAGTGGCTTTGCTCATTCCATTCCATGCAAAATGTCCCTCTCCTGGTATCTGTCTACTTAGGTCCTACCCATTCTTCATTGCCTAGCTCTAACGTTAACAGTCCCGGAAAGCCAGTCTGACCTTGCAAAGCAATCACTACCTCTTCTGTACATTTATAGTCCTCTGTGTTATCACCCTCTGTGAGGCGGTGAATTTATAAGGAAAATGGGCTGACACAGTGGCTCACTGCTGTAATCCCAGCATTTTGGGAGGCTGAGGGAGGAGGTTTGCTTGAGGCCAGGAGGTCAAGGCTGCAGTGAGCTATGCTTGTGCTGCTGTGCTCCAGCCTGGGCAACAGAGTAAGACCCTATTTCACACACACACACACACACACACACACACACACAAAAGGAAGAGAGAGAGAGAGAGAGAAAGGAAGGAAGGAAGAAAGAAAGAAGACAAGGAAGGAAGAAAGGAAAAGGAAAAAGGAAGGAAGGAAGGAAGGAAGGAAGGAAGGAAGGAAGGAAGGAAGGAAGAAAGAAAGGGAAAAATTACTACTAATAGTCTCTTGGGTCTAGCCAGAAAGACCTGAAGATTTTCTGTGACAACTTCTAGTGAGTTTCTTTCAGTTTTTGTCAATTGATCAAGCCCAAATGTCTTTCTTTTCAATAGCAATTGTCCCAAGCTTTCTTGGATTTCTTCAGCTATTTGCACACCATATTTATCTGTTGCAGAAGTAAGCCCTCAGAGAGGAGGTCATAAGCCTCAGGAATCTTTGTAGCTTCAACCCTTCACTCAGGGTTTGCCATTTTCAAGGGGTTCAATAGACATAGATTGAAAATGCTCAGTAGATGTTTATTGAATTAGCTAGTGAAGTAGGAAAGGATAAAATTCAATAAGAGGCAGTTATTAACTCCTGTTAAGCAGTGAATTTCTAGGGAGAAATCACTGTAAATATTCTTTTGGGTCCAGAAAGGCCTGGAGATCTATAACAGCTTTGACTGAGATCCTCTGAGCTCATGTTCCCTGGCCAAGCCCAAATATCCTTCTCACCATTTGTAGCAGACCTGGAGAATCGCAGCTCAGATCTCTTCATGAAAAGACTGGCTGCACAGCGACTGAGAGTGTGCTTAACTCACCGTCTCCAGCTGTTCACTCCTCTGGATTTTCCTCAGTTTGCAGGGAGCAAGGGAACCCTGGTCCTGTAACTAAGCAAGACCATGGTACAAGGGCCCAGCCTCTTCCCCTGGATGTGGGATTCCTCCCGCAAGCAATCTCTGCTTGGGAGCTCCCTGCTGGGCTGACAGGGACTTTATCCAGTCTGCAGTACTTCTCCTCTTTTTCTTTCATTGGTGTTACTTCCTAATAAGGCTTTTGCACTGTCAATACCAGCTCAGCCTCTCCTTCCCAAAAATCCCAAAAAGCACACCACTGCAGACCAGTGTCTCCAGGGAGCTTGGAAAGAGCCGGGAGGAAGACTGACCTCATTTTCCAGGAGCAGTGCTCATTTACAGCAGGTGAAGAAACATAGAATATTGAGCTGATCTGACAGCACCAGGCATATGGCCATCAGAAGCCTTGTCCAGTGGTCTGGGCTGCCCATATACCAGAAGGACACCCAGAGTCCTTTGGTTTTGCTGGGGGAATCCAGCTGTAATTACATTGTCCAAAATATGATACTGTAGTAAAATCGATCAAAGAGAATGCTGTTCCCGTGGCAAACTTCTTGATTTCCCAAATGAGTCTAAACATAAGACATTATTGATGAATCCTATTATTTTTCTCAGAGGATAAAAGATAAAAATAAATAGGGCTGTCTTGGATTGTACTCCCCAGGAAGCTACTGTGGCTCATACTAGAGTGGGGAGGAATGTGCAAGAGGCCGGGCAGTTTTTCTAGCTGGCCTTTTGCTGGTCTGGAGGCTACAGGATTATCCCTGATGTCCAAGGGTGACTATGTCTTTTCTACTGTCTGCCATTGTCAACATCCAGGGATTCTCTCTTGGCTCTTGGGAAAGCTTGTCTCTTGCCAGGTCTCATTTGGACCAAGGAGGAATTTGCAGAGGGCTTCCATTCTCCATGCCCCCTTTTGCACTCAGCTGGTGCCTCAAGGGATATTTGGACAGGTTCATCTTGGAATTCATGTGTGTCTGCAAGTCATGAAGACTCTCCCTCTGAGGGCCTGAAGAATGGTCATATTTAAGATTGCGTTTGAATGATATTCCAACATCAAAGAGATGCCTTCAAATAATTTAGGGTTAGATGGTGGAAGGAATGATAAGGCTTCTACCTTCTAGAACTTTGTGGAAAGCATTGATACTCTTTTTCCCTCCTCAATATTCTCCAGCAGCTTTGTTGATAGAATAGGACAACTCCATCCACTATAGTCGATGACATGATGACATTGGCTACCTGATCACATAACCTGTCCAAGCCTCAGTTTCTTCCTCTGAAAACTTCTGTTCCAGGGTTATGTGAGCTGCAATAGAGATAATAGAGATGAAAAAACCTTGTAACCTAGAAAACCGCTAGATGAATATCAGATAATATTATTGTAACCTTAAGGGCTACTTGACTTCTCCCTCCAGGGAAGGTAAATATCGCAACATAGGGATGCTGGAGATAGGAACTCTCCCAGAAGTTTATGTATAGCAGAGGGAGAGCCCTTGTCTGACATGAGCTAAGACACCCTACTGGTGACAGACTTGGGATTTACAACTGTCCTCTCCTTGAAATGACTGCTCCTGTGTGTCAGCATTTGGGCCAACAGACACACCCCTTTGCCCTTCCTTAAATGATAGATCACCCACTCTCCCACCAAATTAGCAGTCTTCAGGAGCCACATAAATTCTAGGCTCCGATGTCCTTGTAACAATCGAGAACAAAGAGTCATGAAGTTTGTTTAAGGGATAGAGATTTATCTCAGCACAGTGACGGGTCTGGCCTTGTCCTGGTGGAAGGGCAGTGGTGATTGAGTATGCTGGAGTCTCCCACATCTTGTCCTTGGGCTGGGCTCCCAAGACACTGCCTAATGGCCTGGGGGCTGCTAATCCCAGAATGCAAGAGGTACACCTGGAATTGTTGCATGTGCAGGGCAGGCTGAAGGCAGCAAGAGTCGCCTTGTTCGCCAGTGGACTCCCACAGTCTAGCACAGTGCCTGGCCATGGGAGCTGCTCAGGAAATACTTGCTGAACAATTAAACTAAGCTCCCCAGCTTTCAGAGAAATTCACAGATACTGTCTCTTGGGACTGTGGAAAGTGTTGGAGAAAAACTAAAACACTTCTGAGGCTCTAGGAGACTGTTTTGACATAGAAGAGTTTTATTTTCTTGGTACATTTTAAGCTTCTTGAGGAGAGTATCTCTATCTTCTCTCTATATATATTTAGCTATATCTATCTGTCTACTGTCTGTCTATCTATCTGTCTATCTATCTATCTATCTATCTATCTATCTATCTATCTATCTATCTATCATCTACCTATCTGATCTATCTGTCCATCCATTCATGTCCATATCCATATCTTATCCACATCCATACCTATATCTATAGTGATTTGTGGCTTTCAATAAACAGGGAGAGACCAACTAGCTAACCATTTAGTTAACTAATTTGTGCTGCTTATAAGAATGTTCACATTTTTCAACTGACTTCATCCTTCAAGCAATCCAAGCCGATGTCCATTGTCCTCTTCCATTTGCAGAAGAGGAAATCAAGGCCTTAGAACTGGTGAAACTGAGATTCAAATCACGCCCTCTGACAACACAGGCCATGCTCCTTCACCGCACCACCTTCTCAGTTGGTGAGCTTTGGAAAGGGAGGCATGGGGGTGAGTTCTGAAGATGAGCTATGCCTGCTTGTCTTCTGAGCAATCCTTCCTATAAGATGTAGGTGAAGCAAAGAGGAGGGACCCACAGCCAGACCTGTAGGTAGCAGTGGAATCCTTTGTCCGTGTTCTGATTTCAGGAACTCAGAAATTCCCTCCATGGTGATTAGGTTAATTCTGAGAGCTATATTCAAACACAAACATCCCTGGGAAGTCTAATCCAATAAGCAAGCAGTCATGGGATTAAATGTGGATGCATTTTGGACACTTTTCCCAGAAGACATTTTGATGTGAGCTAGGGTGGGTTGAACAGAGGGCATCAGATAACAGAGTAACTCAGATGCTAAGGAACAGAAAAATTATAAATCCCAAATATATTTAATTTAGCCTTGATTAAAATTAAGTTGAGACCAGAGGCCACAGTCTTGAATAGCAAAAATCTTGAGAGGATATAAGGCCTTTCAGAATGCAAAGCGTTGGATTAATCATGGTTTGTGGATAAGAGAAGAGCTTAGAGGATATTTACAGACCCCTTATTATAAATTTAAGTTAAATCTCTGCTTATTCCACAACTCGTTCGCCTAAAGTAGAATTTCTGTTAAGTCTGTTTGCTAAGAAGAGGAAAGAGATTTCTCATAAAGTTATTATGTTACTTGTAAACTTGAGACTGAAAGTTTGTTATATAGAAAACTGTGCTTGTCTTAGGGGGTTGACTTTACTCACAGATTCACTCTCTGTGACCTCACAGACTGGGCACATTATTCTCCTAGAACTAGGAACACAGATAAAGGCATTCTGCCTTGTAAACCTAAATAAAGTGTAAAATAAAAAACCATAATAAAAGATTCTGATTAACTTTTTTGCACAGTGCAGAACTTCAGAATAAGTAAAAGAAAAGAATGAGAAAGATAAAAGCATGTAGTAATGAAATAGAAAACCAAGATAGAATACAGAAAAGCAACAAAGGCGTAACTTGATTCCTGGAGAAAGCTAATAAAATCGACAAAACTCTGACAGTATTGATCAAGCAAAAAAGAGATGACATAAAGGGGAGAGGAGCAGAATTTCAAAACCCCCTTAACAAAGAGGATGGAAAGAACATTACGAAATTGGAGAGAGAAAAAGCCCTGTTAAGGAGTTTTGTTAGCCCTGGTTGTTCCAGTTGGGTGGTATGTTTATCTCTAAACCACTCAGTGTGGCTGGGAGAATGGAATATTCTGGAACGCTCTAGTCTAGATGACATGTATACTTCTTGGAGATGAAGGTATTCGTCAAGTGAGCCACACAGACTGAACACTGAGGAGGAGTGATTCTCTCCAAAGGAAAGTCATGCCCTGTTGTCATGAGAAGGGGAAGCTGGTGCAGGGTAACAAAAATCCCACAGGCACATTACACTGGTAATGGGGAGGAGGTAACAAAGGTCACTAGAAACCAATGCCAGGGTCCTGAGGGCCTTTGGGCTGATTTAGAAATCTAAGTAAGATATCCACAGGCAGCTCTTCAAGAACATGATGCAATCTAAGAGGCCAATCAGGGATAGATTCCAAATGAGTTCCAGACTTGTGACACTCACTGAGTTTATGAAGAAAACAAATGGTGGGAAGCCAGAAACAGGATCTACATTCAATCAGCAGCCAACCACAAGAATAGTCCATTAGGGTGATGTGTCAAGAAGGGATTGACATACCCTGATTTTTAAAAAATGGACAAGAACTTTTTTCTTTTTCACCCCAAGAAATCTCATTTGTAGCCATTCAAGCCAAGTGCCCTTGAGATTTGGATGAATAATTTTGCTTTAGTTGTTACAGCAAGCATCAGAGTTAGAAGTATTAGATGTTAGTGGAGGCTTTCCAAAGTTTCTATCTCTGGTGAGAAGACCCGGTAGGGGGTGGGGATAAAGTTAGCTTGGAAAATGGGGAGTAGGAGAAGAGAGGGAGGATAAGCAGCCTGATGTGGTATCGGAGATTCTTACAAGATTCACAGTTTGGTGTAGAGTTTAAAGCCTATTTTTGGTCTTAAAATGGAATCCCCAAACTGTGATATTCTCAGTCACATTCTTCTGTAAGATTTCTGTTGCTTCTTACTGATTGCACCTGAGAGACATTGTCCCTCTAATGTCTGTATTTCTGAAATGTCATTCATTCATTCAATCAACCAATGTTACATTGAGGGCTTACCAAGAGGGAATCAAGGATTAGCCTATGGTCTGAAGATTTCCCATCCACCTCCACCCATCTCCCCCTTCCTATCCTCACTGGCCTTCTAGCTGCCAACTCAACATCTGCACATGGATGCCTCATGGACATCTAAAACTCAACATCCCCAAGACCAATCTCTTAATATTTCTCTTCCAGCCAAACCCTCTCCTCTTCTAGACTTTCTTATCTTAAGAAATTGCACCTCCATCCACCCACTGGCTTCAGGCAAAGCCTGGGAGGCATTCTTGCCATTTCTTTCCACCTCCCTCCTAAATTAAACCAGCAGCTAGTCTTGCTGATCCTTCCTTTAAGATACATCTTGAATCCACATCCACTCTTCTCTGCCACCAGTCAAGTCCCAGTTGCCGTCATCTCTTACCAGGACTAGTTCAATGGAACTAGTTCCCATTCTCTACTCAGTAGTCAGAAATAAATGCTCTGAAGTATAAAGGATAGCATGCGGCTTCTCTGACTGATGTCCTTCAGTGGTCTCTGACATTTAGAACAACATGCAGGCTCTTTGCCTTGGCCTACAAGGTCCTGCACGATTTAGTTTCTTTCTACCTTTCAGACCTCATTTCATCTCTTCCCCTCCCTCACTCTCCATGCTCTGGCCACACTGGCCTGCATTCAGATCCTTACATGCACTCAGCATGTTCTGGTCCTGGTGACTTCACACATCCCATGCTTTCTGCCTACTCCACCCCTCCCTTAGTTTCTGCTTACTGCCCTCCTGCACTTGCCTGCCCTTCCTCATCTCAAAGCACTCAGCTAAGTTCTCAGATGGGCTTTCATCATCCTGATGTGGTTTGGCTGTGTCCTCACCCAAATCTCATCTTTAATTGTAGCTCCCATAATTCCCACATGTTGTGGGAGGGACCTGGTGGGAGATAATTGGATCAACAGTGTGGCGGTTTCCCCCACAGTGTTCTTGTAGTAGTGAATAAGTCTCACAAGATCTGATGATTTTATAAGGAGAAATCCCTTTTACTTGGCTCTCATTTTCTCTTGTCTGCCACCATGTAAGACATGCCTTTCACCTTCCGCCATGATTGTGAGGCCTCCCCACGAGGCCATGTGGAACTGTGAGTCCATCAAAACTCTTTTTCTTTATAAATTACCCAGTCGCCAGTATGTCTTTATCAGCAGCATGAAAATGGACTAATATACACCTAAATTAGGTCTCCCCTCTTCTCTTCCTTCATAGGCTGTATCAAAATTTGCAATTGCTTACTCATTTATGCATTCTTTTAATTTAATATCTGTCTGCAATGAAGGTGGGGATCACGTCTGTCTTGCCCATTGTTTTATTATGGATACACAGCACATAGTAGGTTCTCAGTTAATACTGATAGAATGAACTGACAAGTAACTGAACGTGAGGGTACATGAATGCATGAATGAATGCCATTTTGAGCTGCCAATACATGGAATCACATAAAGTAGAACCTGTTTGAGACCTTAGAGAAGGCCACTCTAGCTGGCACTGTTTCAGCCACTGTAGGAACGTGTGTTATTCATGTCATAAAGACATAGCTTGAGTAAGTGTACATCTGAACAAGGATTTTACATTTTCAAAACTCTTGCTATTTCCTGAAACAGATTGTGTCTCTCTGATTGTCTATTAAGTTTTTTTTTTTTTTAACTGCTGAGGAACTTGGAACAACACCAAAGTAATCTGCATTTCCATTTTTATATTTTAATTTATAAACTGCGCCTTATAATTTACAAGCACTCACTTACTTAGTGTCTCTAGCAGAGCCGAAACAAATATTAACTCTGCCAGCTATGCTACTCCAGCCTACTCTCTGCACCACTCCTATCAGGAACTTTTTAGGTTTTTGGGTTGGAGAGGGTGGGCTGGAGCTAGTCCTAGCTTGGGGAAGCTAAGGTTAGTAATAATGATGATATGTCACATTTACTTAGGAAAGGGTGGAGAAGGGCTCTTTATCCCCATTTTATAGATGAAAAAAATAGGAGCTAGAGATGGGAATAACATAACCAGGAAGGTTTGCTTGTGACTGATGAACCTGGCTTACAATCTGCTTCTCTGGAATTCCTCATGCCAAGGGTCTTTCCAGAACACTAAGCCAGGCTCTCTCAACCTTGGCTCTAGCAACATTTTGGCCTGGATCATTCTTGCTGAGTACTGCAACATATTTAGTAGCATCCTCAGCCTCTACACATTAGACGCCAGGGGCACCCACCCCAAATATCTCCAGACATGACCAAGTGTCCCCTGAATTATTCGCAACTGAGAACCACAATACAAGACGGTGACTCTGACTTTGATTACAACGGAAGCACAGAAGTCAGGAAAACCCGTCTCCCTCCATAGTCCTCTCCCCGTCACTTCCCTACAATCTAGTCACATAGAACTCTGCTCAAACGCCCAGTGCCTCCTTTGTGGTATTAAGTGCTTTACTTTCTCGATCTCATTTAACCCCCAAATGTGGTTACAACAACCTCTTGTTTACAGGTGAGGAAATCGAGGTTTAGAAAGATCACAACTTGCACAGCAGTAAGTGGCAGGCTGGGATTACACATTTACACAGCAGTAAGTGGCAGGCTGGGATGCAAACCAACCGGTCTGGTCCTAGGGCCAGCATTTAGCTACGCCGCCCTGTTACCCCCGGCTCTCACTCACAGGTGAGAAATAGATTTTCTTTTCCTGGGTCAGCAGGTAGTGCTGTGTTTGAGAAGCCTCCCCTCCTCTGCTCTATAGAGTAGTAGCCTGTCCCTCTTAAGGCAAACGTCTTTCAGGTGCGCAGCACACACATCCATGATTGTGGGTCTGCATGTCTGTCGCCCTCCCCAGGCTGTGGTCTGTGTCCTCAGCACCTAACACTGGGGCTTGCTGAGTAAAGTATTTGTGAAATGCATGCCCACACAGCAGTGAGGGTTAGACACAGCAGCCAGTTGTGGAGTATGATCCCCCCGGCCATGTCTTGTGTGACCTTGGGCAAGATAAAAACTTCTCTGAGCTCAATGTTCCCATCCATAAAATAGGAGGACCCATTTCTCAGGACAGATGCAAGAATTAAATGATGATAAATGCAGACTGGTTTGCACTGATGCCAGGTGCTGGATACATGGCCACCAGGAGGGAATGTCTAACTCCCTCCATGAAGTTGCCTACACAAAGCTCGCTTTCAATTCCTGAACCTCTTTTGGTCAGTCTGTGACCCCCATGTAATCGGTGTAGTTACTCTTCTAGGTTTGTCTGTCTAGCTAGACTTTAAGCTCCCTGAGGACAGGAGCTGTTCCTTTGTTCCCTCCCACAGCAGCCAGCCTGATACTGTCCTCATGGATCTTGTCAGCGGATCACCAACAGTAATTGCCGAAGAAGCAATAGTATGATTCCTATTTTTGCATTGGATACTGCCTTTTCAGAGTAGGTTTTAGCATCCGCAATGCTTTTCGTTGGTTTGCGGCTGGACATGGTGCTGTGATTCCCTTCTCCGAGCAGTTCAGGCTATTAGACATTCTTTTGCTTCTGCTTTGGCCATTTTCTTTGATTTCTTCAGCCGCACACTACCTGTGTTAAGATTTCAGCTCATTGCTTAAACTTAAGGAGTTGAAGAGGGGCTCAGGAGGGCCCAGTTAATGTAGCCCTTCAAGGCTCCGAGCCCCATCCTGCCCAGCCAGGAGCTGCTGGACCACCAGCCCGTCAGGATGCTTTCTGGACGTCAGCAGCCTCATCAGTAAATTAAGGATATAAGCAGGACCTGCCTCAAAGGGTTAGGAGATTAAAATCACAGTGGCTAGGATGTATCACACCCTCAATCTCTACTAACCCTCCTCTGACTGGGGCGGGTGGGGTGGCCAGTGGGCAGCTGAGCAAGGGGAAACTTTCCCGGGCTTTCCAGCTCTTTAGCAGGCAGCAGGCAGGGCCCAGAGCGCCGGGCGTGCAGGCTGCAGCGGCTTTGCTTCCCCACGTTCCTCCTATGGGGAAGGCTGGCTGGCTTCAGTAACCCCTGGTGCCGTGGAAACGGGAGCCAGACCTCACTGCCCCACCGCAGAAGGCAAGCAAAGACATCCCCGCTGACCCCACTGGCAGCATGCACTTCAAAATTAATAAAGGCTGCTCAAAAGTCTCTCCTCTTCAAATCACCTAGGGCTGCCTCCCTCCCCAGTAATCAAGCCGGTTCTCCACACTCCCCGCTCCGACTTTATTCATTATTTGCCTGAAGGGAACCCAGTGCCCACCCCAGATTATACCCCTGGAGGGATTGCAGGCATCGGATCCTCCTCCGCTCAGCCAGGCCCCGACGGGGGTCTCTGCCGGGTTTGGCCCCTCCCCCAAGGTCACCCAACTTTTCCCTCTGTCCCCGCGCCCGCCCCGGGGCGGGAGGGAGTGGCGAGGTGGTGGCCGGGTGGGGCGCCATGGGGGCGGCGCTGACCCCTCCCCGCGGGGCGGGCCCCGCCATGTATTATTCATTGGTCAGAGCCGGGCTGCGGGCGCTAGTGCTGATGTCAGGCAGGCGCGAGTGCGGCGGGCGCAGCGGCGGCGGCCGCCCAGCAGCCCGGGCTCGGGTGGGGGGGCGCCGAGTGGGGTGGGC
>NW_016804139.1:768366-770911 GCF_001698545.2 Rhinopithecus bieti
GGGGCGCTCGGGCTGCTGCTGCTGCTGCTGGGCGCCGCGTGCCTGATCCCACGGAGCGCGCAGGTGAGGCGGCTGGCGCGCTGCCCCGCCACTTGCAGCTGCACCAAGGAGTCCATCATCTGCGTGGGCTCTTCCTGGGTGCCCAGGATCGTGCCGGGCGACATCAGCTCCCTGTGAGTGGGACCCCTCCAGCCCCCATCCCGCCCCGCCCCACCCTGCGTCCGCCGCCGCGAGGGAGTTGCCTCTGGCGCCGGGGCAGCGCGACCCTGACCCACTCCCCAGGCCCCTTGTTTGCCTTTGGGTGGGGGGCGTGGGTCGAGTGTTGGCCCCGGGGAGGATGTTGAGAACTTGAGCCCCAGAATCTGGAAACCCAGACAGGTCCCTGTGGCAGTGTTTCTCAGAGTGTGGCCCACGGGCCACTTGCATCAGACTCACCTGGGGAAGCTTGTGCCAATGCAGAATCTGGCTGCTCTGAAGCAGTCTTTGGAGTGGAGTCCTGGGGTGTGCATTTGACATCCCCGGGAGACTCAGGGGTACATTAAAGTTTGAGAGAGTGTGTGTGTATGTGTGTGTGTGTTTGCGGGTTGAAGTTGTGTGTGCAGGGGAGTGCATAGGAGCAGCTGAACACGACCTGGTTGAGTGCAAACTGGGAAGGGTGAGGCCTCACTGCCCCACATCAGGTCTGGGGCGAATGTTCCTCCCGTGGCCTCCTCCCGACTTCTCCACATTGCAGGTTACAAAAAGCCGAGGTCAAGGCATGCAGGCTCTGCGAGCCCGAGGGTCCGCCCCACGTGGCCTGGAAGAGAGGTCACAGAAGGCTTGGCAGAGGTTTGGGGCATGTCGGGCGCCTAGCCCAGTGACCAAGTGCTTTGAAATCAGCTTTTCTTCTTGCCCTGAGGTCAGGAGGGCTTCTTGCCCCCTTTCTCCATCACACAGTTGTGTCGGCTGCTTTTCTCAGCAGGAAAAACTGACAGGAAAGGGCTTCACATTATGTATCCACCTGCCAAGGTGCTTTCACCCTGCCCTCCCCTGGCCACTCAAGCCAAATGACCAGCTCTCATAAGGACGGTGGAAGGGGCTGTTGGGCTGTATCTTTACTGCTAGGACATGTTTCCTGCTAAGACCACTCTCTTGTTCCAGGCCAAGATGTCTGGGTGCCCATTCAGTGGTGGAGGCAGGGAATCCCCGAGGTGACGTTGCTTGTGCTCAAGATACTTTCTTGTGTCCAACACTCCCCAGCCTCCCACCCAAGGCAAATTGTAGGGGCCTGGACCCAGGAGTGAGGGGGTTCCCATTTGCACTTATAGAAAGTCAGAAGAGTTTGACTGGTGGGAACAGAGGACATTTTTGATTCTTAATATTGCCAAGTCGGGTGACATGGAGGATTCCAGAAATTAGAGTTCCCCTTATTAAATCCTTCAGACCAGCAGCTGCTTAATTGACCTGCATGCGAACTGAAGGGAATTCTGAAATAATGTATTCAGATCCTGCTGTGGCCAGAAAGGATAGGGGGCCTGGGGGCAGAAATAAAGCCAAGCATCTTGTCCCCTGGTTGATCATTTTATTTGGCAGATGGCACTGCCTCTCCCCACACAGGGGAGTTCAGGTGTCTGTGAGTTTTTCCCCAGGGCTTTCATGGTGCATTTAATCAGAAGTGCTCCGACTATCTTTCAGAGATGGGCTCCCAAGAGGAATGCTTAATCCTACCCCAGCGTTGCGTAGGCCAACAGTAACGCTGTGTCTACACAAACAGAATCATGGGCAGAGGTGAAGCGATTATCCATTTTCAGGCAAGGGCCTCCTGTAGTTAAGAAAAGGAAGTGAAGGGATTGATTTAAACTGACCGAGATAATGTCTGTGGAAGGAGCTGATGGGAAAGGTTTCTGTTATTCAGACCAGTTTTCATATTGATCTGATTCATTGGGAAGTGGCTTGTCTCCTCATTCCTACCCCGGGGAAGATCCTGGGCAACTGTGCTGTGCCTCACTCCTGAGAGTCAGGGTTTGAAGTACAGGCGGAGGCAGAGGTCGATTGCCCACCCTGCCTGGCACTTCCTAAAAGAAACCTAGGCCTACTTTTGTTCATCTTTTGCCCATAGGAGCCTGGTAAATGGGACGTTTTCAGAAATCAAGGACCGAATGTTTTCTCATCTGCCTTCCCTGCAGCTGCTGTGAGTATGGGAAGTTCCCTCTGCACAGTGGGGGCCTTGCGGTGCCATCCTTGAACTGCTGTCTCTGCCTCTTTGGTATCAGCCCTGCCTAAAGTACCCCAGCTCCGTGAAGAGACCATGGCTGCCTCATGGTGTTAATTTACCCTGTGATGTCCCCAGCAAACCACTGAGGCTCTCTGCTCAGCTTTCTTTCCTTAGTTTGATACTTGTTTTCTTCAAAGACTTTATTGTAGATCCCACCACCCAGATCTAGTAAATGGGGAGGTAATTGCATTGACTCATGACCTGAACATCACCTAAATGCACTGTTTCCCAAACACCTCGGTTTAAAAGAAAACTTCATTTTAAAATCTTTTTTTTTTTTTTTTTTTTTTT